>NW_026096024.1:0-59308 GCF_023614345.1 Adelges cooleyi
AAGTCACAAATTTGAAATATTACACTAGCCACAAGAAACTTCATAAATATATTTTGCAGTGATTCAAATTTCTTGTACTCAACATTTGTATTAAATATGAGTCTGACAAATTGAGTTTTCACACAGAATACGTAGCTAAGTATATAATTATTATATTTGATAAAAAGACAGTTTTGAAAAATCGGTGACCTAAGTCGTTTTTGAAATGACCGATTCAATTTAATACTTTCTAACTTTGCTAGCTTACACTGTGCTTGGTTTAGATTGTACTGCCTTGAAACTACTAACTACCGATTTGCATCGAAGCGTTTTTTCGAAAGTGATTTTATCACTTTCAGATTTAAAAATTCCTATAAACCTGTGACCTCCCCGTCCCCACTATGCTCCGTCCCCACTATGCCCCGACCCACTGTACTGTTTTTTTTTAGATGTTTTCGGCTTAGAACAAATATAATAGTAGTGTGCTGGGATCAATCACAAATTGTAAAATACAATTTATTGTTTATTGTGTACATTTAACTGTAACAGGTTTTGGATTTTCAAAGACAACATATTGAGGATAATTCATGGATTCTGTACTTTTAGAGATATTATTTTGGGGGTAAATTATATTTTATTATAATTATGTTATTTAGAAGTGCGATATTGGTACCCACTTCATCATAAGATGAGAAAATGCGTTTAACGCGTCAAACCCAATTGTGTAACTCTAACTGTGAAATCACTCTACTGAATAATAATCGAGTACAAACTAAACTGCTAAAAAATATAATATAACTTGCGTTTATGGAGTTGGTCTAAAACTAAACATTTGTGTTTCACTGTGTAAGTGATTGTAGTTTTATAATAATTTTCGGGATAAAAATGTAGAATCGAACAATATTGTGAATGTGACTTTCGTAGATATTCCACCTGTATCTGTTTACTTGGCAATTTATCAAGACAGATCTAATGTGAGCAATAGTGTTACAGTATTATACAATATTGGATCGCTTACTGCTAATAAATGACATGAACCAGTTTGATTGTAAAAAAAAACACCCACTAATGCAAATAATGTGTTTTAAAAAACTAACTAAATGATTTCACTTAATTATTATATGTACATAAGATTTAATTTTTTTTAAAAGTCAGATTTTATAATGTTTAAACACGATTGAACGAAAGAAGATTAGGTTTATAAATGGTATTTTGGGAATCGCACCGATAGCAGAGAAAATAAAAAACAATACTTTATAATAGCTTGGGTAAATCGGTATAAGGAATAAAATTCAGCTGAAGTAAACGATAATGAAATAGAGCTCCTAATAAAGACGGAGAGCTGTTGTGAGTGCTGATGATGATAACTACTACTGAAATATTACTACTGAAATATATGCTAAAGTGTATTAATTTTTTTGGTTAAAGGCTTTTAAATTTTATTCTTAATTCGAGAAACTATTTGCTTCAATAGACACAAAAATGAGTTTAAAATTAAAATTATCATTTCATTTTGGTTAAATGTTCATGTTCCCAATTATCGCTGGACGCAATTAAATCAGGTCATTTTGTAACTTGATACACATAACCGATAGTTGTTAAATTGACGGACTAATTAAAATTCTTGAAAATTAATTATGTTTACAACATATATCATATAAAATACTAATAGTTTAGTATTGATATAATGCAGAGAAAATATATTATCGAAACTACAAAAAAATAAGTATGATAAACGTCTTCGCAGCTGTCCAAACAAGAAACGAAACAAAAAAACCGAATCGTTACAAGGCGGTAAAATGCATATTATACTTACTACCTAGTACCTACTAATACACTATGTATGTATGTAAACAAGTTTTTAATCATTTCAAGGTATTACGATTTATATAAAAGGAATATTATAGCATGATGTAATTGGTTGTAAATTTAGATACTAGGAACAATACAACATCTTCCCTTAGAAAAAATAGCCCCCCCCCCACCCCGTGGTTAGGTTAGGCTGTACTTATCGTTAATGATGTAATTAGCTACAATTCCTAATGAAACACTTTATACTTAAGGACAAAGAACCTAAATCTCCTTCAATAATTTAAACTCAATTTTTTTTACTTATTTAAAATTATATTATAGCCATTTTTATGGTAACATGATTATCTTGTTTCTCTTCTAAATATCTATGGTTCCATGCAAAACTAAATACATTTATGTAGAAAGAATAAAAATTTTAAATTTTCCGAACTAATAGCTAACAAATAATTTTATATTTGATCGTTAAACACCTTTAAATTACAAATTAAAACCCATTTATAGAAATCAATCTATAAAAAGTGTTTGGTGAATAATTCAATATGTTAAAAATTAAACTCTAAAGCTAGCAAAAATAATATTGAGATCATATTATACAAAAACTTTATAAAAAAAAATCAATTATTAATTAAACCCGGTGAGATATTGAGTGACCCATGATATAAAGATCACCCTATGTATACAATATTACTAATGTTATTTCACCTTTTCAGTCATAAAATTACAAGCAGAGCTCTTATAAGTTTAATCATTAAAATAATTTGCATTTAACTTTGCTTATATACTTGATTTCTACCCTATGCTTACACAAGAAGTCAACGATTTATTTTCTTACATTATGAAATAAAATATTTTTTTAATAATTTGTAGTTTCTTTTTTTTTCTATCAAAAATAAGTTGTTTTCACAAAAACTGTTGCAATATAAATTAATGACAAACAACTGTAGGTATCATAATTTTTCAAATTTTAACATTACACATTACAAAAACTACTATTACTGAACTATTATAGTTATAGTTTATGTGTACTTAAGTGTTAGCCCTATTTATTTTCTTGCATTGTAGATCGCTGTAACCACTAGTTACAGTAAAATACTTAAAATACCAAAAAAAGTACAGTTACTTTTGTAGTCAAAATTACATACACCATATTCTGAAGTCGTTAAAATTTAAAAGTGTAAAGGCTACTTAAAGGCGTTCATCATTTATTTACATTGCAGCAGTAATTGTCGAAAATAACATGTTTTTTTAAATAAAACCGATACAATACAAAACTAAACAAATTGTGGAAAAATATTGTACTTAATTTTATTCATTTGTTGATAGCTTTTGTACAAAAAAAACGTTTTAACTAAAAATCCAAGTTAAAAACTCGAAATAATAATAATTAGACTAAAAAAGAATATTTGTTATATTTATTGAAACATCAAGGTGCAAGAAATAAAATAGGTAAAAAATGTAATTACAAATACAACTGCAAAACAAAAAATACGTTAGTAATAAACAATTCGTTTTCAATAAAAAAAAACCATAATAGAACTATAAAAACTGTTATTTTTAATATGTGACGATTCGTATAATATTAAAAGTATGTGATACCTTCAGGAATTAATATTTTGTTTACATTACAACAATAAAATACCTGCTTATCGCGGTCGGTTCGGTACCTTCTTTTAAATTTTAACATTTTAAAAACTCATATTTTATTAAAAAAATGTATAGTTATGTTTTTGTTATTGATCAAAAACCATTTGTCATTAAAAATGTTTTAAAATAGCTATAATATTGTCACACACTTATTAATATTAATAATATTATTTCACCCCTTTAGTCATAAAATTACATTCAAAGCTCTTATAAGTTTAATCATTAAAATAATTTTCATTCAGCTTTGCTTATATACTTGATTTCAACCTTATGTAACTTAATATGTATAATATTTTCCAATAATTTGTATAGTTTAATCATTTTTCTCATCGAAAACAAGTTGTTTTTCACAAAAACGGTTAAAATACAATTTAATGACAAACAACTGTAGGTGTTATACATTTTTTTGTTTTAACAACAATTTTAAAGAATTTTAGCATTTTAATTTTTAATTTAATCTGTTCGTTATCTATGACTTTATATGTATAGACTATGGCAATTGTAAGGGGAAATGTAATTTATTTGCTGTCATGGAAAACGAACAGATTGTTGAAAAATAAAAATTCAAACGCTAACATTTTTTAACACATTTTATTTACATATGTATAGAATTAAAAACATATGTACATATGTTTATGTAAAAAATGATGTCGATCTTGTTTTAATCGTACAGATCTTATTAGTGTTTAACCAGTAGTTTTATGTATTCATCTACACAACGACTGTTGCAATGTAAACAAATGCCAAATGCCTAAAGGTGTTATTTCTTACAATCTTATAAAGTTAACATTTAAGAAACTCAAATTTTTATTTAAAAAGATGTATAGTTATATTTGTGTTATTGGTCAAACCCAAGTCATTAAAATTTCTTTAAATTAGCTATAATATTATCACATAACATTAATATAAACAGTAATAAGTAAATTTGAGAAACAAATATTAAAAATCGGCCTTTTAGCCCCTATATAGAAGATATTAACCTTTATTAGTTAGCTAGATCATTAATAACACAAGTCAAATTTTTACTATGTACTCATTATTTTGTGTGAAACTAGTTTTATTTTAGCCTAAAGAGTTTCAATTAAAATCTTTATCATTACTATTGATGATCAAAACAAGTTTTTAATATAATCTACAATTTTTTTTTAAAAATAATATATTCGAAGGAAAATGTCAATATTCGAATTAATTTAATTGGAAAGTTCTATGACTCTGATTTATTATCCTCTATTAAAATTAAAACATTGTCACAGAATACAACAATCTGAATGGTAATCAGTTGGCCATATTCTCGAAGAAAACATTGTATATATATATATACATATTATGTGTGTGTATTTGTTCTTATATAAACAATTATAGTATTTGTCCTCCGACCACACGGCAGGTTGATTCCGTGATATCACAGAAGTGTCCGGGGCCTGACATAGTGTATACATTAGTTAGAAAACAATAATTTATTAGATTTGATTTTTTCCAGAATCGGGAAATTATCATACACACACATTTGATAAAAAAATGTGGTTTTGTATGATTTGTTTTCAGGAACTTTATCCGGACACTTGGTTATAACTCTAGTGCTGGTTTTATCCTATGATGCATGTTAATGATTGTTAATTTTATAATGTTCTCTAGTCTGTAAAAAATGTAAATTTGTAATTAATTTTTTTGCGAATAAAGATAATAAAAATAGTAAAAAAAAACTTTTCAGTTATACGACTTATACAATGACCTTGTGAGAATGGAGAACACAGATATAAAAGGTAACCATTAGACATTTTTGTTTATTATTTTAAAATCGTTTTTTAGTGTTGACGCAAACCTATGACTTAGACCTTTCCATATCGTCACGGAAACTCAACTAGAACTTCCGATTTTCTTTAAGTACTGTTTGGGCATATAGTGATCCAAATTTTAAGTTCTAGTAATTTTTTAATGAAATATAAATTTTGGCTAAATATTTTTAAATACTTTGATATGTGCATTATATTAAAACATTAAAAAAAAGATGGAAATTAATTTATAAAACTTAATTATTATTATTATTTAATAATAATAACAATACTGTTTAGGTATATTTTACCAATTTTAAAAACAATCTTTAACGTTAAAAGAATTGTTTTTTAGTATAGATTATACACTTATACCAATGTATCAACTTTTCATAGGTGTGTATCAAAATTTTCAAATTTGCTGAGATTAAAAACCTCTTATTTATATATTGTTCATTAAATATTGTAATTTTCTGGATTTTGTTGTTTAACAAAACTGTGTGAAATACAAATAGTATATTATTATTAAAAGAAATCTGACTGTAAAAAATACAATAAACAAATATCGTTTACAACAAAAAAACATCCAATTTCTCTAAAATAAAGTAACAGAATAATATCTAGTATAGCTAGAGTTTTTTTTTTTTAAATCGGGGTTTTTTGTATAGTTTTGTCTTATAATTAACTTTGGTTTCTTGATTTTCTGATGTCATAATTCTAAACATTTAAGTATATATTAACATTTTAAATTAAATATCCTTTTTTGCGATTTTTCAGACGTTATAAGTTGCGAGCAGTTTAAGTCGATTGTCGTAGAGTCTGTCGAAGTGGATGGTGAAATTGAAGAGGATCCACAGCAAGCTGACTCATTCTATGATCTCCCAATAAACAATCCATTTGGTCCATAAATATAAACGGTTTGTTATAATTCCAGCCTTAGACCAAATTGTAATTTTATACAGCTTATAAATATACAACTGAATTATTGAAAAAGTGCCTTGATTGTTTCGTCTCTTTTGAGAGAAATACTTTATCTTTCTCTCTTTTGCCTTCGTCTCAACTATAGCCGACTCTATAGTTGACCCTACCAATCCTCATATCATTCCCAATATCATCAGATATATAGACACCTTTTTTCGGTCTTCCTCGTCCCCCTTTTCCTCTTACCATTCTTATTGCTTTCTATTCCTCTCTCTTCACAACATACCGGAACCATCCGATATTATTTTTTTAAATTATAATTATTATTATAACATTTTTATGAACTCACAATCTTGTTTGTCGTTCCGGGTGGAATCTTGCAACTTAAATTTCGAGTACTTCCCGATTAGCTATCCGACTTAAACTTTCAGGGTAGCTCACAATTCGATGACAATGCATTATTAATCCACAAGAGGTTGAAAATTCCACCCCTAAGGGGTTAAAATGGGGTCGATTTCTTGTCTGTCGTTCCGGGTGGAATCTTGCAATTCAAAAATACTTAATTCTCACCCGCCAGCAAAAATTATGCGTGGTGCGTTTGGGCGTGCTCAGATATAAGCGGTACCAGCTTCAAACCCGTTCCCATCATTACACTTTTTTTCATTTTCTTACAACTTTTATTCAACTTTTATGATAATTTTTATAGTAATTACAACTTAATTTCAACTTTAATGATAATTTATACAGTAATACATCTAAAATTATAAGCTTTTAAATTGATTACTAATTCTTATGATAATCCTTCTGACCATGCAGCAATAACATTGTACATTTAAATGTATAAATACGTACATACGAAAATGAAAAAGAACAAAATAACTAAAGTAGATTAAAAAATTAATCTAAAAATAACGTTTTTATGCGCCTTTAAAAGTATAAAATAACACTCCGGGGGTCTTGATAACCAAATAGGACAGATGAACTAGAAAAACGTGGGGCGCATCTTTACTACTTCACACGTCTGAGTATATAATAATATTCTCTTCTCGTTAATAACTCTTCTCATAATTCATGTACAATCATCTTTTCTCTTCTAAATAAAATAATACTTAATGACATGTCATGCAAAATTGAGCACCACATTACTTTAAATGTTAAGCAAGTAGGTAGTTAACAAAAAAATTGAAGCAACCTACATAAAACAAACTTTGGAGAGAATAGCAATTAAGTCTTTTCAATTTGCAATGAAATTTAAGGCAAGTGGCACGGAAATCCATTAAATTTCATTCCCAAAAAAAAGTCATACTATCACTTTCTGATCCGTTCGGTTAGAGAGACAGCATTATGAGAGACAACTTAATGCATTAGCATGAAAGCTTAAGTTTTAATATCTAAGTAGAAAGATGCGCCTCACGTTTTTCTAGTTCACCTGTCCTATTTGGTTATCAAGACCCCCGGAGTGTTATTTTATACTTTTGAAGGCGCATAAAAACGTTATTTTTAGATTAATTTTTTAATCTACTTTAGTTATTTTTATCTGTATACACTGTAACTTTTGTTAAACCCCAATGATTGATTCCTCGAGCGTTCTGTCCAATAGTCTTAGGATAGTTTTGAAGAAACCGTCGATGTGGCATTGTGTGCGTCGGATATTTGAAAAGGATATTTCGCTTATTGAAAAGGCATTGTCCGTTTCTGCGAAAGATTTACTTTTGAACTTATTGAACTCTACGCTGTTCACAACTATACATGCACACACGACCAAACATCTTTTCGCTTCTGGGCTCGTTTTCGGGAATGGAACTTTTACAATATAGGTATGATGATGGTTAATACCGAATAGCATTGTACTTAAACGTTTATTCACGTTGAAAAATATAGAATTCGTAGATATATATGTACACATATATCTAAATTAAAATCCCTCATGAGGATTTTATGGCTGTTTTCGATTCGTTGTATTGTAAAAATTTCAACAAACAGAACATTTCCGCAAAAGAACGGCGACAATCACATTTTTTTAACATACATATATATGTTTTCACTATCAGCTGCTAATAATAAAAAGAAAATTAATTATTGAGGAGAAATAATCTAAAAACATAGGCAGTTTGAAAATGTTAGATTTACTGTAATGTACAGCGCACAGTCTGGTTTTACAAATATGTTTTTTTTTATAACAATTTATGACTCATAATAAAAAAAAACCGAATATCGACAAAATAACAAATGGCAAACATTTAAAATGCGCATAAAGATGTATTAAAAAATTGATGATTTTATTCAACTTTTATGACAATTTATATAGTAATAAATCTAAAATTATAAGCTTTTAAATTGATTACTAATTCTTATGATAATCCTTCTGACCATGCATCCTTTTCTAATGTAATCACCGCTTATAGACGAAATGGATGGATTTTACTATATAATATTGTAATAATATTTATACTAAACATTTAATTAATTAATAAAGAATTATAAAACCTCGATCTTAGTTTCTGAGTTTAACGTTTTTTTTTAAATAACTATAAAAATATGTTATTTCATCTATTTAGCTACATGTAGAGAGCACTTATGTGTTTAATTAATAACCATAAAATTTAACCCTTCAATGCGCCGTGTTGCTTCTGAGCAACAATTTAAAAATACGGTTATAAAACGTTTAAATTATGTACATAGTGACACCAACGACATCTATGGGAATATATATGTACTATTAAAGTCGGTAAACACATTTTACGATTTGTTTGGTTAACAAAGATATTGTGCACAGCTACTTTAAATCCATGTATCAGCAAGAAGTTATCACACTCAATGCGCGCGTTTTCCTACTGCCATTTTGCCGGTTTAAATGTTAAAATCAACAAAATAAAAATTATTTTTTGTTAGATCATATTATTAAACATTACTTTGTGTTTTGTATAGTTTTATGATAGATTGTATTATTTTTATAAGGTTAAATATATTTGTTGCTTGAAAGCAACTGTGCATGTAGTACACTGGTTTTGCGTTCAATAGACAATAATTTATTTTCTTTTTGTAAGAACCTGCATATCGTTTTTGTACAAGTGTTGTGTTAGTTTCTGTAATGGCTTTAAACGATTTTCAAATAACTGCATTATTGACTGATTGGGACAAAAGTGAAGATGAATTTGAACATTCTGATGATGAAAAGATTTTGATAATAATGATGTACAAAATACATTTGAAAACATTAGTAATGTAGAATTTATTGATATTAATGATTTGCCTGTTGAAATTGCTAATGTATACGGTGATAATATTTGTATTCCTTTGAGTTATGATATTGTTGAACCTTGTTCATCTACTGTCACACCTGATGAAAATATAAATAATATTGGTGACCATGAAAATATTGTGCCATGTAATAGTATTACAAAAAATATCAATAGAACTTTAAGATCTTATACTGTTAACTTTACCAACGTAACTAGTCATCCTATTCCTACTACTTCAAAATCTCAAAATAGTTCTCAAGGACCAGTGCCACCTTCTAGTATTAGTAATCCTGTTTCTACCAACACATGTATACCTAGAGTTAGAGTCCAAAAACCAGTCAATTTAAAATGGAAGAAAGGTAACCTAATAACTAATTATATCAGCTTAGTACACAATCCAGTGACTTTGCCTACTAATATTTTGAATTTTGATACACCACTGCAATTTTTTTCATATTTTTTCACTAATGAATTATTTGAAAAAATAAAATATGAATCAGAGCTATACTCAACTCAAAAAAATCCAAACAAACCATACACTGTATCCGTTTTTGAGCTAAAGAGGTATGTAGGTATATGTTTATATGCTTCAGTGTGTCATGTACCAAATGTGAGAGATTATTGGAGTGATCAATTGGGTTTTCCTCCAATTTATGAAGCAATCAGCCAAAAAAGATTTGAGCAAATTCGACAGTTTATGCATTTTAACAATAACGAAACAATGTTGCCTAAAGACCATGCAAATCATGATAGGCTACACAAAATCAGGCCACTTGTTGACTATCTAAATACCAAATTTAGTAGTATTCCTTGTCGTAGAGACTTAGCAGTTGATGAACAGTTATGTGCTACCAAAGCTAAAAATTATTTAAAACAATACCTCCCCATGAAACCTCCCAAGTGGGGGTATTAATTGTATATGCTAAGTGACTCCAAAGAATTTTCATACAAATTCGAAATCTATACAGGGCAAGAAAATCAAGAAAGATTTCGTTTACAAAATGAGCATGATTTAGGCTCTAGTGCCAATGTGGTGATGAGGCTGACTCGTGAAGTTCCTACTAACGCCAATTATAGAGTTTACTTTGATAACTATTACACAAGTGTTCCTTTAATGGCAGCACTATATCAAAAAGGGATATTGAGTGTAGGAACTGTAAGACGTAATACAATTCCGAATTGTAAATTGCCCGATGAAAAATTCTTTAAAAAACAAATTCGTGGTACGTCTTATGAATACATAACGTCTTATAAAGAAGCTCCGTTAAGTAACGTTGTATGGAAAGACAATAAATTAGTAACTTTAATTCAACTTATTGTGGTGTTGAACCATAGTCATCAATTGATCGTTTCGAAAAAAAAACTAAAAACATAACGATGATTGAATGTCCTTTTATAATCAAAGAATACAATCGATTTATGGGAGGTGTGGACACATTAGACAGCTTAATTGGTCGAAACAAAATTCAAATGAGATCTCGAAAATGGTTTATACGGTTATGATACCATTTACTTGATTTGACTACAGTCAATTCGTGGCTGTTATATAAACGTGTGAGAGAAGAAAAAATGGAACCCATATAATATACTTTGGCGGACTGGAGAAAAGAATTGGCATTTTGTCTAACCAAAACAGGTGTTATAAAAAAGACTCGTGGACGCCCTTCATCACTTGAATGGGAACTAAAAAATGTAAAAAAAAGAAGACCTACCACTTCTACTCCGAAGGATGTGAGGCAAGATATGTTAGGCCACTGGCCAAGATTTCAAGATAAAAAAGGACGATGTAAAATTCCTCACTGTATTGGCACTATATTTTGGATGTGTTCAAAGTGTAAACAATATTTATGTCAAACCAAAGACAAGCAGTGCTTTGAAGACTACCACGTGAAATAAAAATAAGAGTTTTGAATTTCATGAAATTAATTTTTTTGTAATATTTTAATTAAGAGAAAAGTAATTAAGATGTAATTATTTAGTAAAGATAAGTAGTATAGATAGTAGAGAGTAGAAGATAGTATTTAAGAGAAAAGTTTGTTTCATTTCATTATAAGTAATTAGCGCTCACGCGCGGTGTTGCTTAGAAGCAACAAATAAAAAATGCTCGATTTGAATATTAAAAAATAATTTGTGAATTTTATGAATATTTTTCCCGAATTCCTGACTCATTATTTAGTTTAAAAACAATATAAAAACATTTTTTAAAAAAATTGCGCATTGAAGGGTTAACTACATAAAATACTGTTGTATTATGTTGTTGGAAAAATAAGTTTGTTGTTTGAACTTATATTATATTGTAATGTAAGATAATAAGGGAATCTGAATGTATGAACACAATAATTATAAAATTACATGTTAACTAGAATACAAGATATCCAATAGGGCTGTAATTTAGAATAGAATACCTCTTTTTTTAAATATTCCAATATTCGAATAATTGTATAATAATGTACATTTATAAATAGGTTGTAATTCCTACTTATATCATTGTAGAATAATTTTATTTTAGTAATTAAAAATATTTTCAGTCCGATTCTACACAGCCCGGACCGATCTAGTCCAATAAAATAAATGCAACTGGCTGGATTACATTCACCATACAAAGTCTACAGATACATTAATTAGAGCATTTGTTTATTTAGTTTGTATTATAATCTTTTATGTTTTAACATAATGACAGTTGTCAATTTTTACAAGATAATGTGTATAATTTTATTGTAGTTACTAGCTTCGATGCAAAGTAGAGATGCTATTAGTTTTACCATAATGTGTGTTTTTTTTTTGTTGTATACACTGTAACTTTTTTAACCAACATCCAAACCATCTGTTTTCCACACAGATTGTTGTAATGTAAACAAATGGTGAATTCCTATAGGTATCACAAACATTGAATATTATAAGAATCTTCGTATTTTACAAGTTGTATGGTTCTATTATTTACTTTGTTATCGAAAACGAGGTGTTTTTCTTAACATATTTTGTTTTGCAGTTGTTTTTGTATTTAAATGTTTGGCCTAATTTAATTCTTGCACGGTAGAATCTCGATGTTTCAATAATTATAGCAAATACCCTGATATGTCCAATTATTAATATTTTACGTATTACACTTAAAAGGCATTTTTAGATAAAGCGTTTTTTTTTCAGAATAGCTTCCAAGAGTTACAACGACTGTTGCGATGTAAATATATCACAATACCTCTAAAGCGTAAAGATCGTACATTTATAATTTTTAAGGTCTTAAGAACATAATTTGCATAATTTTGGCTCTAAAAAAAGTAAAAAAAGAAAAAAATCATAACGATTACTCTACAATTGACTACAATTCCTATTAAAGACATTTTAACACTTAAGGACAAAAAATCTAAATAGATTTTACATTATAGAGAAAACCATACTCTAGTATTTTATATTTAAAAAAAAATTATAGCCTATAAAAATACACTTTTAATGCACACAATTCAAGAACGTATGGGAAAAGCTTGAACACAATTAGCCCCCATCCCCAAGCATTCGCCCTTGTCTCTATAGTCTAAAAATTTATATAATATTTCAACTTGAAGTAAGTGACGGGATTTTGGTACAATATCCTCTCTTGTAAATGCCCTGGACGCAAGTCCCTTGTTTCTTATTATTCATATTATAATTTAACTTGCATATTGAATTTTAGTTAAAATATCTGTGTTGTACAAAAACCAACAATATGTTTTCATAAAATACAGTATTTATTCAATGATTGTAGCAATGTAAACAAACTACAAATACCTGTTGGCAAGACAATACATTGTTAGCTTATGTGTAAACATAAGATTGAAAACTTAACATAAGATTGAATTTTAAATGCTAGTTAAATAATGAAATTGTGACGATTAATGTGCGGTTTCCCTTGGGCGAACGCGAACACGAACCGCGATCTAAATTTTCAATTGAAGATCGCGTTTGCTCAGTATCGGTTTATAATAGATAGATACAATGCACTTCAAAATCTCAATTATTTTGCTTCTAACTTGTTTGATGTTTGTCGAATCCACTATAGTACTAAATAATAATCAAGTGAGTTTTAATAATTGGTTTGACTAAAACTTTTATTTCAAAATGATTTCCATCTAATATTAGGTATACAGGATGTCCCACAAAGACATAAGAAATTTTGACTAGCTTTGGAAATTGTTCTCAATAAAATGGTTGATCTTGAAATTTTCAAAAATGTAACAAAAAAAAATTAATAAAATTAATACCAACTATGGTGCTTATAGCACAAATGAATATAAATTAATTTTAAAAAAAAACTCAGCAGAATAAAAACTGATTTCATTTGATATGTCTTTGTGGGACACCTGCACAGCAAGTGTTAAACATTATTTGTTTGTTAAATTATTTATAACACACGAAAAATGTGTAATCATTTTTAGCCTCATCACTGTCCGATTTAATATAGGTACTAATATTTTTATTTTTATTTTAAAAATCTGTTGGGTATAGTTTGCATAACTCTTGTCTTAGTGATTTCCATTAAACTAAATAATATTTGTGAACTTAAGCCAACAATGAAATAACGTTTAAAATAATTTATTTGTACAATTTGTATATTGTGTATTAGCACAATTAGGCTTATAAAACTAATGTGGAGTACACATATCTTCTATTACAATTACAACAGTTTCTAAATTAGTTAAAAAACAAAAGTTTTTTAGATTTGATTTTTTCCAGAATCAGGAAATTATAATACATATTACATAATAATACATATACAAACTGTTTGATTGTTAGTTGCATATTGTTCTCTAGTCTGCAAAAAATGTTTGTGAATGAAATTTATTAAATAAGTAAAAAAAAACTTTTCAGATGGTATATCGTGTCTGGCAACATATCAAGACTAGACCCGCAATGGCAACGCATTTCCACATAACCGTACCGCAACTTGAATATTTAGCGGCAACAATTAATATTCCAAACCTAGGTAACCATTAGACATTTTAATTTTTAATTTTATAAAAATTATTTATTGTTGATGCAAAGCTATGACCATTGATTATGTAATAGACATTCATAATCAATGCTATGACTTAGACCTTCCTCTCATATTATCAAGGGAACTCGACTAGAGCTTCCGTTTTTCTATTAGTACTGTTTGAGCAGAGCGATCAACATTATATGTTATTAATTAATAATAATAAAAATTATACTGTTACAATATTTAACGTTTAAGTTAAAATAATTGTGTGTGAGGGTAGATTATACGCCTTTTTATGTGGATACAACGCAACAGGTTTACATAGGTGTATATAGAATTTTTTAAATTTTTTAATTGAACAAGAAAGAGTTTTTATTTGAATTTTTTACAATATGGTGTATTATTGTATAGTTTTGTCCCATAACTACTTTTCATTTTTTTGACGATCTGATATCGTTATTCTAAAAAATTAAGTATATGTTGAAATTTTAAATTAAATTTACTTTTTTGCGATTTTTCAGACAATGTAACGTTAAAGCAGTTTGAGTTGCTTGCGAATGAGGTTGTTAATAGAGGATGGAATACTGCAGAGAATATCTGTCTAATGCCACTCAGCACATGACGCGTGCCCATTCAATGAGCTGACTGCTCCAAAAATATTAACGGTTTGTTATAATTTGTACCTGGACCAAATTGTAATATACAACTCAAAAATATACAACTTAAATATTAAAAAAATACCTTGATTTTTTGTCTCGTATGAGAAATACATTTTCTTCTTCTTCTCCTTATCAAGGGAACTCGACTAGAGCTTCTGTTTTTCTATTAGTACTGTTTGAGCAGAGCGATCAACATTTTATGTTATTAATTAATAGTAATAATAATTATAATGTTACAATATTTAACGTTTAAGTTAAAATATTTGTGTGTGAGGGTAAACTATACGCCTTTTTATGTGGATACAACGCAACAGGTTTACATAGGTGTATATAGAATTTTTAAAATTTTTAAAATTAAAAACCCCTAATAAAAGTATATTTGCAAAATATATGCTCTGAACATGTGTGTGAGAATTTTTTTAATTCACTATATAAATATTGTACAATATTATTTTTTAATTAAATATATTTTATCCTATTTTAAGTAGTTAGTTGCTAATGATTTTAATTTCATATATATTATAACTTATAACCCACTCGCTTTTCCACCGCATATAATTTTTGGAATAAATCATTTATATATTATTTTCAAGTATAACTTAAATCATAAAAAAATTGGGAAAAAAGTATAAATTTACATTACAAATTAAATTCAACCTAAATGTATTAGGGCTGTATGTTATTTTGATAAAACAATTATTGATTTAATACACTCGATAACAATATTTTTAAATAATAATTTAAGTATATTACATTGTATTTTCCCGGGTTTTGTTAATTAACAAAACGGTGTAAAATTACTCGTAACTATCATCTGAATAAAAGAAACTAAAATTGTAAAAAATACAATAAAATATAAAAGTTGCTTAAAACGTCCAATTTTCTCTTGAATAAAGTATTAGGATATTCAAAAGTGAGTTAACAAAAAATATCTAATAGAACAAGAAAGAGTTTTTATTTGAATTTTTTACAATATGGTGTATTATTGTATAGTTTTGTCCATAACTACTTTTCATTTTTTTGGCGATCTGATATCGTTATTCTAAAAAATAAAGTATATGTTGAAATTTTAAATTAAATTTACTTTTTTGTGATTCTTCAGACAATGTATCGTTTGAGCATTTTAGGTTGCTTGCAAGTCAGGTTGTTAATAATGGATGGAATACTCTAGAGAATATCTTACTAATGCCAACCCACACATGACGCGTGCCCATTCAATAAGCAGACTGCTCCAAAAATATTAACGGTTTGTTATAATTTGAACCTGGACCAAATTGTAATATACAACTTAAATATTAAAAAAATACCTTGATTTTTTGTCTCATATGAGAAATACATTTTCTTCTTCTTCTCCTTCACTTTCGTCTCAACTTTGGGGTCGGCTAAGGGTGCCTTGTCCTAAACCACTACTCGACACGATTTCCGTATCAACTTCACACATACCGAAAATCCTCGAATATCATTCTCAATCGCATCAAACCCCTTTTTTTCCTTTTCATCTTTCCCCTTAGTTTATTTTCATCACACTGTATTCTATTGAAGTAACTATCTCGAGTCATACTTAGGCTATTCGTGAGTCGTGAGAAGCCCTATAAAGCATCTTATAAAGAATACTAATCATTATATTTACCATGTATTATAACGACATTACTTTAAGACGCAGTAGAACCCCCAGCTATTGACCAGCGGTTTTTCAAATACAAACGCAGATGACATTGTTATCGACGGGTGTCAATATTATTGTTAAACATGAATGCTACTGTTTTAAACACCGAACAAATACAAATTCAAATCTTTATAGTCATCGTAAGCGAATAAGTTGTTAAAAATTAAAAATTCAAACGCAAAAATTGTTTTGACATTTTTCATCTACATATTTGTGGAATTTAAAAACACATGTTCCCATTAAAAAAAATAACGGAGTCCATACTTATTTCAAGTACAAGGGACGAAGGTAAACATTTTAGCTTCGATGCAAAGCGAGAAGGTATTGGTTTTACTCTGATGTGTGTTTTTTTTTTATCTGTATACACTGTAACTTTTTTAATACTGGACCAATTCCTTCGAGTAGCAACTCTGTAAATCGCAAATTTCATCTAGTTGGTACTTAGGGGGTAAAAGTTGAAAAAGTTTAATTCTTCACAGACGAAAGTTGAAAAAACAAAAAAAAAACTGTTCGAGTTTTTAACTTAGAAATTTTTACTGGCTATAATTTCGAGAAAAAGAGTCGGATCGAGTTGAAATGTATAAGGAATAATTATTTGGTATGCCCGCACACGTCAGTATTGTCAAACTTAAACTATACCCATTTCCCACCCCCCTAGGGGGGGGTACAAGTTTTTTTTGTTTTTCGGGGTTTTTAGCCGTAATTTTAAAACTTTTGGGTTGAAAATTTGCCAGTAGTTGGAACTCATATGTATCCATAACATATTAAACGGGAAAAAAATTCGGCACTATAGTTTTTTTTTAATTGCCGGGAAACTGTGTTTTCGTAGATTTCGTATATTTTAACAAAAACACCTAAAATCTTTAAAAAAAATTGATCAAATCATTAAAACAATTTTATGTATATCTATGCAGAATGATACTATTAAGTTTTGTGCTCAAGTACCACTTTTGACTTTAAGTTTACACAAATTCAATTTTTTTTTTTTTTTTACCTAAGTTCTTGTTAGCTGATTAAAATTGTGAACTGATATTAAATTCGTAATCACCGACCCCAAAAACATATAATTTGACCACTTTTGATGTCTTTTACACAAAAATCCAGAAAAATGTTTTAGCTTCGATGCAAAGCGAGAAGGTATTAATTTAATTCTGATGTGGGCTTTTTTTTTCGCTGTTTTTTTTTTTTTTTTTTTTTAACTAAAAACCCGGTGTACCAGATGTGAGAAACGAACAGACACTAATAACTCAGTTGGTAACGTCTATCCGTGTTAGATTAGGTTAGGGCCCAATGATCGGTATCATAATATTGCGTTTATTACATGATATCACAGACGACTAAATCGTGCAGCTGATTATAGTAGACAATCGATTTATTAGGAAAAAACCTATCCGTGTACTTATTAAGACATTTAATGATTCTGATACGACAAAACCACTGTCGTTATCTCGTTATTTTATAGCCTGCGTTATATAACCTTACCGAAGGTCAACTATGAGTATATAAGGTCCAAATACCTGCAAGTAATGAAGAGGACTGTTTTTTTTTGGATTCAGATTAAGTGTTGGTTTTTATGCAGTATACCACCTCAAAATGTATATTTTATTACACAATATTTTTTAAGGAAAACTAATGTTTTGTATATTGTTATACTGTTATTCATTTAAAGAGATTCACGCTTGATTGTTTAAATTGTCTAATATTAGATAATCTGCTTCGTGCTAATTTTAATTTTTTAGTTTATCAACTTGTAGCTCTAATTTTGTGTAAAATATTTCATTATTTTATTACTATGTACTATTACTATTAAGATACATTTTAATAATAATTAAGTCATAAATGATAATACATTACTTTATGACTAGATCAAATCTCGTGAACGTTTAACATCATGATCTGCTCTTATGCTATTATTAAAAAAACACAATTTTTAAAATCTCCATAAAAGGTTATTGTTAAATAACAGGCAACAGCCGACCGCTAGTGGCTATACACGTTAGTAATATTTAACTAATTAGTAATATATGTAGGTAAAATTTATTGTTTTCTCCATCACAGTACCAGTTTACGATTTATTTTAATTTAAATGTAAGAAAATCGATTTTTCTTTAGAAAATAACAAGAAATTAATATACAGGATGAGGCAGCAAAACGGCGATTTTCTAATGTATTTAAATGGGAAAACCCGTTTCACTATCCCACCCTTTACATTAAGGATCTATGAAAAGGTTTTTTTAGTTGCATTTTATTTTGTACATTGTCAATCTATTAAAAGAGAAGTATAATATAGCTTTGAAATAATATAATCTATGAAGTATAAAAATGTTGTGTGAGATTGCTTTAATGGAAGTATATAATACATAAATATTAATTTTATTGAGAATAAGCGATTATAATTTAAACTATGGAGTACAAACGATTGGAACATGAATCGTCGACCATTCCAACAAAATATAACAAGACATTGTATAAGTGTTATTTGGTCCACTAAGTTTTTGCAAAAAAAAAAAAAACCAGTACAGTGGGGTCGGTGCATAGTGGGGACGGAACATAGTTGGGTCGGGGCTTATTGGGGACGGGGAGGTCACAGGTTTACAGGAATTTTTAAATCTGAAAGTGATAAAATCACTTTCGAAAAAACGCTTCGATGCAAATCGGTAGTTAGTATTTTCAAGCCAGTACAGTCCAAACCAAGCACAGTATAAACCAGCAAAGTTAGAAAGTTTTAAATGAAGGTTCTGTATTTACAAATGAGCATCAAAGCGTTACTTTAAAAGTGATTTTATCCGAGAGGACTAGTACAGTAGAGTATTGGCATAATGTAATCAAAGCAATGAGGAAACGGAGAGATCACAGGTCTACAAGAATTATTATAAATAAAAGTGACAAAATTGAATAAAATCGCTTTCAAATAAACGCTTTGATGCTCATTTGTAAATACAGAACCTTCATTTAAAACTTTCTAACTTTGCTGGTTTATACTGTGCTTGGTTTGGACTGTACTGGCTTGAAAATACTAACTACCGATTTGCATCGAAGCGTTTATTCGAAAGTGATTTTATCACTTTCAGATTTAAAAATTCCTGTAAACCTGTGACCTCCCCGTCCCCAATATGCCCCGACCCAACTATGTTCCGTCCCCACTATGCACCGACCCCACTGTACTGGTTTTTTTTTTTTTTTAATAATTGATGCACATTTTTAGAGTTTAATGCAATACAAAATATACATAATTTTAATAAATAGTAATTCAGTTCTAGGATAGGTCTAACATGATATGTCATATGCAAAAGAAAATCTGTAGTAAATTTTCCAATAACCCAAAAAGTGGCTGTGACACTAATAAATGTGAATTTTGAAGGCTACTATTGAAATTTGACCTGATTTTCTGGTGTTGTTGAGTTGTTTTTTTACTGTAAAAAAATCTGCGGTATGCCTACATTTGGAATACTTTAAAGAACACCATATCGGTTAGGTTGTAATCGGTTGTACGAATAAACAAATGCGCAAAAACATATTTTTCGACACTAAAACCTATACAGGTTATTCTGTATATTATAATATTATAATATCAGTATATTTTAATGGCTTAAATACCATATTTTCATATATGTTCTAATTAGTTGATTTTTCTTATTTGTCTTTTATGAGGCCTAGAAGCTCAGTTCGAGACTATGAACAATTAATAGGATATAACTTAGGCTTTTCTTTAATCCCGTAAATCCAAGTCGAATCAAATCGAAACTTTTAAACAAACCTCAATTAGGCTTGTCACATGTTACCTTAAACTCAAATGTTGACCACCCACTGCCCCCTGGGTAGGGATAAAAATTTTTTTTTATTAAATAGGTGCATTTTTAGGACTTAAGAGTAGAAATTTATTAATAATAATACTAGTAACTTTATTGCAACACTACAATACAAAATAAACATCATTTTAATAATTAGAAACTCAGTGAAGTTTTTATCTAACATTTGTAACATATGTAAAAACAAATCTTTCTAAGTCTTTTTATGATGAAATAACACAAAATTTGGCTTTAATACTAAAAATTGTAGACTTTGAAGACTATTATGGATTTTCAAAACTTGAAATTTGACCTAATTTTTATATTTTTTATAGGAGTTTTTAAGTTGTTTTTTTACTGTATAAAAATCTGCGGTATGCCTACATTTCAGATACTTAAAACAATACCTTATCGGTTGTACGAAAAAACAAATACTCAAAAACATATTTTCGACGCTTTTATCGATACAGGGTATCCCATCAGTATATTTTAATAACTCAAATATCATACTATCATATAGATTCTAATAAGTTGGTTTCTCTTATTCGTCTCTTGTAGGCCTAGAAGCTCAATTTAAGACAATGAACAGTTGATAGGAAAATAAATTGGCTTTTCTTTAAAACTGTAAAAGCCAGTTTTTGGGTTTTGAACTTCAATGAAAATAATCCGAATCAGTGGTGCCGAACCTTCTTCTCGGGAGGGTGGGTGGCCATTGGGTCATGAAAACAGACTCAACGATGATTAAGAACTCAACCTTGAGGTGGTTGCCCATAATATGTTTTTTCCCCTCCAATAAAATATTAGTTTGGCGCCACTGATCAAGATTTTATGATATACGGCGAAAATAATAAAATCGTTTTAACTTTTAAGAATTACTTGGATGTTAAACGGCAACTGGATTTATTATTTTTTAAAAACCTCTAAACTGTTGAGTTATTATCCAGTTATTTCCCTATTATACCGACTATTATATTTTGTTATTGTCTTTGTATGGAGCAGCTTTGACTAATCAATGTTGTAGAATTAGATGCGTTTAGTTTTTGTGAACACTTCATACTCGCGTTGTACATAGTATACAATTAATAACTAGTATACCTATTTTGTTATCGAAATACATTAAAGTCTAATCTAAGTTAATTTGTTCCTTGTCTTACAATGACCATCATAAATTTGCTTGATAAAAAATATTTTGTGCATTTCAGGCTAGATTGTTCTCAATCATGTTAAATCATGACGGCGGGACACCCTGTATCGATAATAGCGACACGAGCTTAGAAAAACATGTTGTTATACATTGGGTTCTTCGCACAAACCGTAAATTACTATTTGAACTAGTGCTAAAAAACTTAGGCTTTTATCGGTGTTGCTGAGTTGTATTTTACTGTATAAAACAACACTGAAGCGGTCCTCCGTTGTTACCGTTGGACCTAACTCCTTTTGTTCAATGATAAACTCTATTTTGTTTTTTCGAACAATTTATTTAATTTATTCTTATAAAATATAATTTACAAAGTTTTTTACATTTGGTGTCAGGGTTCGAGAATCGTATTGGGAATTACATTTGTGGGGTTGGTGGGTCGCCTAATTCGCCCGCGGTCTGCACAACTATGCAACCCTCACTGTTAGAGCGACTCAACTAAGCCCTCTAGCCCAGCCTATCGCCCGGGGATCCGCTTACGGTATTGGTAGCGGCGGGAGGTGGGCACGCACGATTATGCGGCCGAGCGTCGCTCAATTAAGCGCCGTCCTACGGGGGCGCGCTCTAATAAGCGTTAGTATCTGCGGGTCAAGACGTACGACTATACGTCCCAAAGCGACGCTCAAATAAGCGCCGGCCTATCAGGGCACACGCACAATTATGCGGTTATGTTAGCCGTAAAAACGGCTGTTTTGATACTCGTTTTACTATGGTCTGAGTTGGACCGAGAGATGGTCTGTTTTTTACCTTGTCCAGGGTATGTACGCTCAAAGGCGTGTAATGCCGGTTTATCGTCTCGGCACGGACAACGCTGGGGCTGGGTGCCGGCGACGGAAGGACGCGGTCGTTCGTCAGAGGCCTGCAGCGGCGGTAGAGTGCGTTCAAATCCCCGTTCTTCGACGGTCCGAGTCCCGCGGTCTAGCTGCTGGTCGATGCGGTGGGCGACGGTAGCGTTGCGGCCGTAGTTGATAGCCCGCGGTGATGGAAGGAGTCCGAGTCCGAGCCTTGGTCGTTGAAAGTCGATGACCGGTGTTGGTTTGCCGGAGCCCGGCGGCGGCAGTGAAACACGTACAATTCTCCGTTCTTTGACGGTCTGTGTGCCGCGGTCTCGCTGCTGTTCGATGGGAGGAGCGACGATAGCGTGGCAGCCGTTGCTGGTTACCCGCGGAGGTGAGAATGGTCCGGGGGACGACGCCGGGCAGCCGAATTCAGGCCTTGGTCTCTGAAGGTCGACGACCGGCGGTCGGCGGCGGCGGTGGCGGGAAGGCCCGCCTGCGCGGTCGGTCCTCGGTGGTACGTCGATTCTTCCGCGTTGTCTTCGCCGGGGCACGAGGTTGCTGATTTTACGCCGGAGCTAGGCGGGGCGGGTAGCCGTGAAAACGGCTGTTTTAGTACTCGATTTATTTATTATGGTCTGAGTAGGTCCGAGGGATGATTAGTTTTGACCGTAATCAGGGTTTTACGCCCGAAGGCGTGTGGTCCCGGTTTCACGTCTCAGACCAGACGGAGAGAGTAGCCGTGAAAACGGCTGTTTTAGGACTCGATTTATTTATTATGGTTGGAGTAGGACCGAGAGATGGTTAGTTTTACCGTAACCAGGGTTTTACACCAGAAGGCGTTTATCTCCTATTTAGCGTCTTGGAACGGACGATTAAAGTAGCCGTGACAACGGCTGTTTTAATGCTAGATGCACGCGTTGCTCTTCGGTGGTTAGGACCACGACGATTCGAATGTGCGGCGGCTGGTGTTGGCAGCGTCGGCGGCGCGATCGTGGCAGCTAGTACGTGTCGGCGACGAGTGTTGAGTTGGCGGCGCTGATGGACGCGTTCGTGCGGCGGTCTTCGGAAGGTCGATGGCCGGTGGCGTGGTTTCACGTGGTGTCGGCGCCGTTCGTCTGCTCTCGGTGTCGTCCGGCTGGTCGCGTACGCTTCTTCGGTAAACGTCGGTGGCTTGCTATATGGCGGATGAACTCGTTGTCTGCTTGGCTGATGGCGAGATCGTCTTTGGTTGAAGAGGTCCAGTAGTCCGACTTGTCCAAATTCGATTGAAGTGTTGAATTGAACGTTTCGGTGGCTGGAGATGGAATGTGTCGGTTTAAAATCGTCGCCGTATTTATGTGTTTTTTAATTACTGACTCCGCGCTCTAGTTGGTCGGCCAATCAGAGGCCTTTATTTTGTCTACTTCTCCAACCAGACTTCTCCCTCATCATGATTCCTAGCAATTGGTTTAGGTTAGGTCAGAAGAAAATGGCATGTATACAGCTATCGATCGATAGCCATTTCTAAATAAGGGAGGTTTTTTTGCCGGACCCTGTATATACATTTTTGTAATATGATTTTTGTGATTTTGTTGATTTTATGATTTTGTTTTACAATAAACAAAAAAATTACTAAAAACTTTACAAATTAGTTGGTATTTATAGAGAATACTCTGCTAATGGTACTCTTATATTTTTAATTGGAATTGGTGGTATCAAAGTTCAAACCTAAATTTTTGTTTGAAATCTCCCCTTTCTATTTAAATATTAAAAAAAAAAGGTTAAAAAATTAGTTAGATATTTATCTAACCATAGTTCATAAAAGTTGATTTATTATTATTTATAACAATACATTATATATTTTTAACATATTTTAAGTATTCATAATTAAAATTTTTTATTTTAAATATATGTATATAAAACATATACTACCCAAAATCTCACGCTATAGAAAAGTTTAAAAATTATCAGCCATTTTTAGCAATTTTAAATTTAACAATAAATCTTGTAACATCGTATTAATCGTTTATTTTAAATTAAAACAGCAGTTGTACTTTTTGGAAATGTGATTTTCCCTCGTAGATTCGATTTTTTGAAATGTTAAATTAATATAGATCCTTAAAAACAAAAAAAAATTTTTTGACCTAGGTAGGGCAATTTTTAAAAAAAATTATCCAAAAACACCTCATGTTCCCGACTCTGTAATTTAACCGCCCATAATTTTTTAGAACTTTTTTAGAACATATATACCTCCCTATATCCCTGTGGCCAACTCCGAGGACAAATTTGTCCTCGATTGGTGCAACACAATTTTTACAAGAAAATGTGTATAATTTTATTGTAGTTTTTAGCTTCGATGCAAATCAGAGATGCTTTGGTTTTACCATAATGTGTGTTTTTGTGTTGTCTACGAATAGCAACTCTATAAATTTTAGTTTTTTTAATTAAAGGTAAATTGTCATCTGCTTCGATTGAGGCAGTATATACAAATGAAAATACGAGCTATTTTTTTGTAAACAATTTTTTTTTATGCTTATGTTTGAATGCATTGTAGAACGTTATTGTGGTTATATTAACTTTGGCGAGTACCTATTTTTTAAAATTTACATTCCATTAATGTATTGCGTTTTCCTAAATCAAAAATGTTTTATAATTATAACTTATTACAACGAAGTTTTGTAAAATCATTTATCATGTAAACTTTAATCCAATATTGTAGTATTGTATATCAAACCCAAGCTGTTTTCCACACAGACTGTTGTAATGTAAACAAATGGAGAATTCCTATAGGTATCACAAACATTGAATATTATAAGATCTTCGTATTTTACAAATTGTATGGTTCTATTATTTATTTTGTTATCGAAAACGAGGTGTTTATTCTTAACATATTTTGTTTTGCAGTTGTTTTTCTGTTTAAATGTTTGACCTAATTTAATTCTTGCACGGTAGAATCTCGATGTTTCAATAATTATAGCAAATGCCCTGATATGTCTAATCAGTAATATTTTACGTATTACACTTAAAAAGCATTTTTAGATAGAATGTCGAGCTTTTTTCAGAAAAGCTAACAATACTTTTTCTAAAACTTAACCCTTCAATGCGCAATTTTTTTAAAAAAAATTTTTATATTGTTTTTAAACTAAATAATGAGTCAGGAATTCGGGAAAAATATTCATAAAATTCACAAATTATTTTTTAATATTCAAATCGAGCATTTTTTATTTGTTGCTTCTAAGCAACACCGCGCGTGAGCGCTAATTACTTATAATGAAATGAAACAAACTTTTCTCTTAAATACTATCTTCTACTCTCTACTATCTATACTACTTATCTTTAATAAATAATTACATCTTAATTACTTTTCTCTTAATTAAAATATTACAAAAAAATTAATTTCATGAAATTCAAAAATCTTATTTTTATTTCACGTGGTAGTCTTCAAAGCACTGCTTGTCTTTGGTTTGACATAAATATTGTTTACACTTTGAACACATCCAAAATGTAGTGCCAGTACAGTGAGGAATTTTACATCGTCCTTTTTTTATCTTGAAATCTTGGCCAGTGGCCTAACATGTCTTGCCTCACATCCTTCGGAGTAGAAGTGGTAGGTCTTCTTTTTTTTTACATTTTTTAGTTCTCCTTCAAGTGATGAAGGGCGTCCACGAGTCTTTTTTATAACACCTGTTTTGGTTAGACAAAATGCCAATTCTTTTCTCCAGTCCGCCAAAGTATATTTTATGGGTTCCATTTTTTCTTCTCTCACACGTTTATATAACAGCCACGAATTGACTGTAGTCAAATCAAGTAAATGGTACCATAACCGTATAAACCATTTACGAGATCTCATTTGAATTTTGTTTCGACCAATTTAGCTGTCTAATGTGTCCACACCTCCCATAAATCGATTGTATTCTTTGATTATAAAAGGTCATTCAATCGTCATCAATAAATTCTACATTACTAATGTTTTCAAATGTATTTTGTACCTCATTATTACCAAAATCATTTTCATCATCAGAATGTTCAAATTCATTCTCAATTTTGTCCCAATCAGTCAATTAGCGCAACCTAGCTGTCAGCATCGATACCGCCTCAACACATGGTCAGATCGCCAGATCTCGGTAGTTGTGACGAACCGTAGCGAACTTCTCGCATGTGATCAGTCACCCAGAGCGCACATATAAATACGCACACGACAACTACCGACCCAATGTCTTCGGACACCGGCCGGGCAACCTTTTGCCTGCATCCGCCACAATGTGTTTACCGACTTTAATAGTACATATGTTATTCCCATAGATGTCGTTGGTGTCACTATGTACATAATTTAAAAGTGTTATAACCGTATTTTTAAATTGTTGCTCAGAAGCAACACGGCGCATTGAAGGGTTAATACAATATTTTGCCACAATTTGTATTGTTAAAAATTGCGCGGTTATTATGCAAACATGTTGTTAGCAAAGTTAACATGTTGTTTTTTACAACGACTGTTGTGATGTAAATATATCACAATATCTCTAAAGATCGTATACTTATAATTTTTAACGACTTAAGAACATAATTTGCATAATTTTGGCTCTAAAAAAGTAAAAAAAGAAAAAAATCATAACGATTTCCCTACAAATGGCTACAATTCCTATTGAAGACATTTTAACACTTAAGGACAAAAAACCTAACTAGAGTTTACATTATAGAGAAAACAACACATATTCTAATATTTTATATTTAAAAAAAAATTATAGCCTATAAATATACACTTTTAATGCACACAGTTCAAGTACGTATGGGAAAAGCTTGAACACAATTAGCCCCCATCCCCAAGCATCCGCCCTTGTCTCTACAGTCTAATCAATTATATAATATTTCAACTTGAAGTAAGTGAGGGGATTTTCGTACAATATCCCCCCTTGTAAATGCTCTGGACGCAAGGCCCTTGTCTCTTATCATTCATATTATAATTTAGCTTGCATATTGAATTTTAGTTAAAATATCTGTGTTGTACAAAAACCAACAATATGTTTTCATAAAATACAGTATTTATCCAATGATTGTAGCAATGTAAACAAACTACAAATACCTGTTGGCAAGACAATACATTGTTAGCTTATGTGTAAACATAAGATTGAAAACAAATTTTAAATGCTAATTAAATAATGAAATTGTGACGATTAAGGTACGGTTTCCCTTGGGCGAACGCAAATGCTATCTAACCGCGATCTAAATTTTCGATTGAAAGATCACGTTTGCTCAGTATGGTTTTCTTCTTGGCGATTGTACGCTGAGATATTAATAATTTTATCAATTTACTGTATTTTTTTATACCTTGACTTTTTTTTTCATAATTCATTTGCACTGTAGCATTAAAGGTGAGTTCAGTAGTTCAGTTATATAGTCTATAATTCCTTTAAAATATCCTTTTTTAAAATACCTTTTTATAAATTATGTACAGTAAATATAATATGAATAAATGGAAGTTACTAATGTGTTGATAGATATTTGCAATAATGAAGCAGCCTGAATACATATCGCCAAACATATTTTTTAAATATTTATTTACTGTTTTGAATTTTTTTTTAATTCTTAATACAACTGAGGTAAAAATTAATCGTTTTATCGCACAGTTACATATAAGTTTTTAGTAGTTAGATAAAATGCATTTCAAGGTCTTAATTTTGTTACTAAATTGTTTAATATTTGCTGATTCCGTTGTCGTGAGCGAGGAAATGGTTTGTCTTTATAATTTGTTTTGACTGTTATTCTGATAGTATTAGTTTTTTGTTGGCTAGTTCATATTTGTAATATAGTCAAATTTTTACTATGAGGCCCCTCCATAGTAGGGATCAAAAGACCAGGAATATTTTAATTCATTTGAAAATGCTATAAAAGAGTATCAATATAAACAGTAATAAGTAAATTTGGGAAACAAATATAAAAAATCGGCCTTTTAGCCCCAATATAGAAGATATTAAACTTTATTAGTTAGCTAGATCATTAATAACACAAGTCAAATTTTTACTATGTACTCATTGTTTTCTGTGAAGTTATTTTTATTTTAGCATAAAGAGGTTCAATTAAAATCTTATCATAACTATTGATGATCAAAACAAGTTTTTAATATAATCTACAATTTTCCGTGATATCACAGAAGCGTCCGGGGCCTGACATAGTGTATAAATGTGGTTTTGTATGATTTGTTTTCAGGAACTTTATCTGGACACTTGGTTATAACTCTAGTGCTAGTTTTATCCTATGATGCATGTTAATTATTGTTAATTTTATATTGTTCTCTAGTCTGTAAAAACTAATAAAAATAGTATAAAAAACTTTTCAGTTACGCGACTTATACAATGACCTTGTAAGAATGGAGAACACAAATATAAAAGGTAACCATTAGACATTTTTGTTTATTATTTTAAAATCGTTTTTTAGTGTTGACGCAAACCTATGACTTAGGCCTTTCCATATCGTCACGGAAACTCAACTAGAGCTTCCGATTTTCTTTAAGTACTGTTTGGGCATATAGTGATCCAAATTTTTGGAACAATAAAAAAAAGATGGAAATCAATTTATAAAACTGAATTATTATTATTATTTAATAATAATAACAATACTGTTTAGGTATATTTTACCAATTTCAAAAACAATCTTTAACGTAAAAAGAATTGTGTTTTAGTATAGATTATACACTCATACCAATGTATCAACTTTTCATGGGTGTGTATCAAAATTTTCAAATTTGCTGAGATTAAAAACCTCTTATTTATATATTGTTCATTAAATATTGTAATTTTCTGGATTTTGTTGTTTAACAAAACTGTGTGAAATATAAATAGTATATTATTATTAAAAGAAATCTGACTAAAAAATACAATAAACAAATATCGTTTACAACAAAAAAACATCCAATTTCTCTAAAATAAAGTACTACAATATCAAGATGAATTTTACATTATTCTGGTGATTTGAAATTTGTATTTTTTTATTGCAAATATTTAAGTAAGTATTCAAATATTCAAAAGTAAGTAACAGAATAATGTCAAGTATAGCAAGAGTTTTTTTATAATTCGGTGTTTTTTGTATAGTTTTGTCTCATAAATAACTTTGGTTTCTTAATTTTCTGATGTCATTATTCTAAACATTTAAGTATATATTGACATTTAAAATTAAATTTACTTTTTTGTGATTTTTCAGACGTTATAAGTTATGAGCAGTTTAAGTCGATTGTCGTAGAGTCTGTCGAAGTGGATGGTGACATCGAAGAGGATGCCGACTCATCCTATGATCTCCAAATAAACAATCCATTTGGTCCATAAATATTAACGGTTTGTTATAATTTCAACCCTGGACCAAATTGTAATAAAATACAACTTATAAATATAGAACTGAAATATTTAAAAAATGCCTCGATTGTTGTTTCGCCTCTTTTGAGAAATACTTTATCTTCTTTTCCTTCGCCTTCGTCTTAACTATGAGGTCGGTCAACCATCAACTTTACATACACGATCAGTCCTCATACTTATAATTGAGAAATACAGTACATATTGGTTATTGTGTACATTGAACTGTAATAAGTTTTAATGACAACATGTTAAGGGCATTTCATTGATTATGAATTTTACTGATTCCATATTGAGAAAAATCAAGAATTCTGTATTTTTAATGTTATTTATAGGACGAATAATATTATCCATGTATTATATTTATTAGGTATATAATTAAGAACGAGCACTTAACTCCTAAATGATGCAATTTAACGTGCGTTGATGGAGTTTACCTATACAGTTCGCCTAAAACTTGTGTGAATGTGGTGTGTTTGTTGCCAAGCATCAAAGCGTTTTTTTAAAAGTGATTTAATATCATTTTTTTTTAGATTTTACTATTTAGTATTCATCAAAATGTAATTGAAAATTTGAGAAGTATACAAACAAATATTTTATTACATGCCGTATTATATTTATTAAATCTTCAGTAGCTATACAAAATAATTAAATAATATACTAGTACTACCCAAAATCTCACACTATAGAAAAGTCTAAAAACTATCCGCCATTTTTGACAATTTTAAATTTAACAATAAATCGTGTAACAATCGTTTTAATCGTCTTAATCGTTTATTCTAAATTAAAACAGCCGTTGTAAATTTTGGAAATGTGATTTTCCCTCGTAGATTTGATTTTTTGAAATGTTAAATTAATATGAATTTTATTTGGAAAAATTGTTTATCTATATTTAATTTCTTATAAATTCAAATACTGGATAATTAAACAAATAATATACACGAATAGAATATCTATGAAATAATATTTAACATTTTAAACCTTCTGAAGTAACATTTGTGACCTATTGATTTGATTTTTTGAATTATAACAACGATATTTACATTATTTTTATTATGTATTTTTTTTTCGATTATAAAAATATATTGTACAATGGTCATTTCACGTGAAATCACTTAATGGGTGTGCGACTATATTTCAAAATTGTTATCATACATTCTATATAGGTCCTTAAAAGGTGATTTCACGTGGAATGACCCAGAATAGTTTAACCTTTATTATAATTTGTATGTTCAAAATTCAATGATTAAATATATTTATATAGAAAATTAAAATGAATACTAATTATTTGTGTCAACCACCTTGTGATCAAACTTAAGACACTGCCATCTCTTTCACACAAGAGGAGTATGCTTACAAGATACAACGTTTTTTTGAATACAACGGCTTAAAAGAACACAGTTTTCTATCAATATTTAAATGTTTGTGTATATAATTATTATTTACATAAAATTAACTTGTATTATTTAATAAGAGTTTATAGTTATAACAGTAATATTTAAAACATTTTGCCCCTGGATACCGACCATTTTTAAGGAGTTTTGTATAGGCAATATTTTTTGCGTGTACGAAAGTGTCTGTTCTTGTGTTAGTGTGTAAACAAACATTAATGTGCGTGCCGTTGTATTTCCGCTACAGCACCACTCTTATCAGTGGTCATAAAATTATAGCAATAAGACCACCCGGCGACGGTCAAATTGTTTTTTTCTACCAAGAAAATATTATATAATCGACAAAATAATATTTTGAAGAGCTAGCCTGAACAAAATCTTCGCTGGACGGATTACAACGGCGTTACATAACTTTTTTCAGCGCGTAAAATATGTGTTAGAAGATGCAAGTTCCTCGTGAACTGAGCAGTTTTAGCGCATACTTACCTATGAACCAAAATGCAAGATTAAGAGTTTATATATAGGTTAATGTAGGTTTTTTTTCAATAATAATACTAGGGACCAAGTTATAGATCATGGGCTTTTTTTTCAAAATCGTATATCATTTTCGTTACAAAACATATGCTAATGTGTAGATAAACTCTTAATCTTTACTTTTAGCATAGGTAAGTACGTGCTAAATATGCTCAGTTCGCCAGAAACTAACATCACCTAATACAGACTTAGCTCTTAGTTCTTACACATTATCTCTCTCTCACGTTTAACGTCCGTTAGTCTCGCCAATCGGGGCTTAGACGGTCTTAGATTTGGCATTTTTGGGTTTAGAGCTGGCTGCCGACCTAACGCTATCAAACAAGTCCCCAGAGAGAAGTGCAGGTGGCTGTTTTTTCCCCCAGACAGTTGCCCGCCCTGAGGAACAAATCGCCAGTGGCAGAGATTTGAACCGGCGACCGTGCGTTGATACACTGCCGCCTTATCTCACTCCGCCACGCGCCTGCACATTACACATTATATTATCTATTCATAAATAAAGTTGAGCCTCTGCCCGTATGCATATTACATGTATGTATTGAACTTAAATAAATAAAATAATTATACCACTTACCAGCCTTCAATCTTGTAGCTCGTGAATAAACCAACATAAGGGGTTGGTATAATGGAGTTGGATCACCATTAGACACCTTATGGTTAGGAAATATAAATACCATTTGATAAAAACTTGACAACTACAAGTACCTATCATTAGAATAGATTCTTTCACAACTCTATAAGTTATAAAAAGCTGCCTAGTATAACCCTTCACTAGTAACGTGGATTTTTGTAACATTACTAGTGACGTGTGGTATGTCATACCGCACTTCATTTAACTGTGGTTGTACTTAAAAGTCTTAACGTAAAATAAAACAAATTTGTAGGCAACACGAAAAAACCAACTTTTTAGACTCAACTTTAGTGTTTTTCTATAACAAAAAAAAATCAAAATTGTTTTCAGAAAGCAAAAAGAAAGAAGATCATTTTATGTATGACACTGATTTTTAATCATTTTTTTGATGGCCGAAGATACTTTAATTTTTCATATTAATTTTTAATTTTTATTTAGTTTTGTTAACTGTTGGCACACGATACCGCTGAACCAATTTCTTCGAGTATGCAACTGTATAGATTATAAATCGTACCTGAAATATACTTTATTGGACCAAAACTTAAAAAAAGTCTTTCCTTCTTTTTCAAAATCGAGAAAAATACCAAAAAATTGTACACATTTTTCAACTTATAATTACGATGCTTCATAACTTTTTTAAAAATAGTAGAATTACTTCCAAATTTATATTGATTATTTTTATTAGTGAATACGGAATGTACGAATACTTCCACTTTATCCATTTATAAAATATTATTTAAATTAATTTTACTTTATTATAAATAAAACCACAGAAAAATATAGTAAATGTAATGTCAAACCTTTGATCATTACTGCTCTCTTGCTACTCATTTTCACAAGACTCGCTCTGCGACGTCGAAGCATCAGAATTTTCCTATGTACGTACGAATTTAAAAATAGTAAGAAATAATCGTAATTGGTACTTATTTTGACTTATTGAGTTTTTATAATTTTTCCATTTGAGGAGTGATTTAATATTTTATTTGTTTTTTCTTATTTTTGATAATCGCTTCTTTTTAGGAAAACTTTCCATTTTAATTTGTATTAACCTTATATGAAACCAGCACAGTGTGTAAACACAGGTAAATGCATGACGTGCAGCAAAGTACTATAGCTTGTTTGTACTATTATTTGTACTATTTCATTAGACTTATTGTACATATAAGTACGAATACCGAGTATTTCTATTTACACTCTTCCGGACTTTTTGGACATCTATCATTTATATCATATATGGTATATCGATAACTATGGCCCAGTCAATAACTTGAAAGGTATTAAACGGGTCAAACAAGTTTATCAAATAAGGGATAAGTAATCTGAAAACAGATTTGAATTCTTCATGAAGTTTACTTGAGATCGATCAGCGTACATTTTTGATATCTTATTCCTACTACGCATAAAACACGTTTGAACATTTTATCAAATTTGGAAAGGGTTAAACTTAAAAATTGAAAAAAGTGATCTCAAGTAAACATCATGACGACTTCATATCTGGTTTTAGATTGCTTATCGGATCACTGGTTCAGTCTGTGCGATGGACCAAAAATTATGTGTTTTGGCTAAAAAAACGGTCGGTATCCAGGGGCCTCAAACTGAACTTTTTAAAGTTTTGAACACAAGAACTGGCACCGCCTAAACGCGTATGGTTAAACGATTCCTGTTTACATATACGTCAAGAGTGCCTGACTCATGTAAAAAAAACCAGTCATTTTCTAAACGAATAAATGGACAAAAATCCCAATTGCAGATTCCCGAGAGGTAGATTAATGAGTTCTTACTTATTTGAAATACGTTTTTATTCAGTTTACAAAAAAAAAAAAAATATTTTTTTATTTAGTTTACAAATAAAGTCGCGCATTTGTAGCTACTAATTGGTATTCAATACACATTTTTTGTTTTTCAATATGTATACTTTACCAATTGAAGGACACAGGGAAAAACAGTAATAGTCACAATATAAACATTTTTTTTTTAAATAGTTTTTTTCAATTTATGCCAATAATTTTTTTTATTTATGTCAAAAGATTATTTAAGTAAATACATTTATCATAAGAGTGGCATTTAATGTAATTTTTTTGTTTTTATGTATGAGGTAGAGGAATTCACGAACTTTGTTTTTGCTATACTCTAAAATTTTTATAATGTCACAACTACCGTTTTTACCCTGTGCCCTTCAATTATAATTTACAACGAGTACAACATGGTTATCTATATAGGGTAGACAAATTCAAAGTATAATTAATTAAATATTGTTGTGGTTATTTTACCTATTAGTAAACTCAACATTTTAATACTCATATGAAGGATGACTTTATTTTTGCAATCTATTCTAGGTCGTGGTATAACTTAGCAAATAAAAAATATTGTTCCAATTGTTTTTCTTTTCCTGGGCGAAGCCGGGTACACAGGCGGTTTGTTAATACAGAAGACGGTTATTTACTAGAAATTCAAAGCATACAAAACAAACAAAATATCGATAGAAATCATACAGTATTTTTGCCGGAAAATATCCGGGTAGCTATCAATAGACATAATAGACACACATTATTTACTATGCATGCAAGCGCAAAACAACAGAAGATATTAGTTTGAGGCCTAAAATAATAATGTTATTGGAAAACTTGTTTTGAAAAGACTATGTGCATATTATACAGTTAATCTTGAATAAGACATGAGGGATTTAACTGTACGATAGGGTACCCCATTTGGCATTAATTTGTTTTTAAAAAAATGCAAAATTTGAATATAAGATGGCAAGAAGTTCACTAAATATATTATGTCACGCCTATAAAATTTTGTCAGGTATTACCAGGAAGCCATACTTTCACATTTGTGCATTATGACCTCAATACTTTTATTTGATAAAAACAGTGTAAATAGACTTTTGCACCTATGCCACAGTTGGATACTTGTCGGAAACGTATTTGATATATTTATTTACTGTTTTGGATTTTATTTTTCATTTCCTTATAAAACTGGCCTTTATAAGCCTATAACTGTTGAGAGTAAAAGTAATAGTTTTATCACACTGTTAAACATCGGTTTATAATAGATAGATACAATGTACTTCAAAATCTCAATTATTTTGCTTCTAACTTGTTTGATGTTTGTCGAATCCACTATAACACTAAATAATTCAGAAGTGAGTTTTAGTAATTTGTTTTGACTAAAACTATTAGTTTAAAATGATTTCCTTCTAACATTAGGTATACACGGTGTCCCACAGAGACATGAGAAATTTTGATTAGCTTTGGAAATTGTTCTCAATAAAATGGTTATCTTGAAATTTTCAAAAATTTAACGAAAAAAATTAAAAAAAATAATACAAACTATGGTGTTTATAACGCAAATGAATATAAATTAATTTAAAAAAAAAACTCAGCAGAATAAAAACTGATTCATTTGGTATGTCTTTGTGGGACACCTGCACAGCAAGTGTTAAACATTATTTGTTTGTTAAATCATTTATAACACACGAAAAATGTGTAATCATTTTTAGCCTCATCACTGTCCGATTTAATATAGGTACTAATATTTTTTATTTTTATTTTAAAAGTCTTTAAGTGTGTTGGGTATAGTTTTGCATAACTCTTGTCTTAGTGATTTCCATTAAACTAAATAATATTTGTGGAGTACACATATCTTCTATTACAATTACAACAGTTTCTAAATTAGTTAAAAAACAAAAGTTTTTTAGATTTGATTTTTTCCAGAATCAGGAAATTATAATACATAGTACATAATAATACATATACAAACTGTTTGATTGTTAATTGCATATTGTTCTCTAGTCTGCAAAAAAATGTTTGTGAATGAAATTTATTAAATAAGTAAAAAAAAACTTTTCAGTTGTTACTCCGTTCTTGGGCAAATATCAGGACTAGATCCGCAATGGCAACGCATTTCAACATAAGCGTACCGCAACTTGAAAATTTAGCGGCAACAAATAATATTCCAAACCTAGGTAACCATTAGACATTTTAATTTTTAATTTTATAAAAATTATTTATTGTTGATGCAAAGCTATGACCATTGATTATGTAATAGACATTCATAATCAATGCTATGACTTAGACCTTCCTCTCATATTATCAAGGGAACTCGACTAGAGCTTCCGTTTTTCTATTAGTACTGTTTGAGCAGAGCGATCAACATTTTATGTTATTAATTAATAATAATAATAATTATACTGTTACAATATTTAACGTTTAAGTTAAAATAATTGTGTGTGAGGGTAGATTATACACCTTTTTATGTGGATACAACGCAACAGGTTTACATAGGTGTATATAGAATTTTTTAAATTTTTTAAAATTAAAAACCCCTAATAAAAGTATATTTGCAAAATATATGCTCTGAACATGTGTGTGAGAATTTTTTTAATTCACTATATAAATATTGTACAATATTATTTTTTAATTAAATATATTTTATCCTATTTTAAGTAGTTAGTTGCTAATGATTTTAATTTCATATATATTATAACTTATAACCCACTCGCTTTTCCACCGCATACAATTTTTGGAATAAATCATTTATATATTTACTTTCAAGTATAACTTAAATCATAAAAAATTTGGGAAAAAAGTATAAATTTACATTACAAATTAAATTCAACATATATGTATTAGCGTTGTATGTTATTTGATAAAACAATTATTGATTTAATACACTCGATAACAATATTTTTAAATAATAATTTAAGTATATTACATTGTATTTTCCCGGGTTTTGTTAATTAACAAAACGGTGTAAAATTACTCGTAACTATCATCTGAATAAAAGAAACTAAAATTGTAAAAAATACAATAAAATATAAAAGTTGCTTAAAACGGCCAATTTTTTCTTGAATAAAGTATTAGGATATTCAAAAGTGAGTTAACAAAAAATATTTAATAGAATCAGAAAGAGTTTTTATTTGAATTTTTTACAATATGTTGTATTGTTGTATAGTTTTGTCCCATAACTACTTTTCATTTTTTTGGCGATCTGATATCGTTATCCAAAAAAATTAAGTATATGTTGAAATTTTAAATTAAATTTACTTTTTTGCGATATTTCAGACAATGTATCGTTGGAGCAGTTTAGGTCGCTTGCAATACTGGTTGTTCGTAATGGATGGAATACTGTAGAGAATATCTTACAAATGCCAACCCACACATGATCGTGCCCATTCAATAAGCTGACTGCTCCAAAAATATTAACGGTTTGTTATAATTTGAACCTGGACCAAATTGTAATATACAACTCAAAAATATACAACTTAAATATTAAAAAAATACCTTGATTTTTTGTCTCATATGAGAAATACATTTTCTTCTTCTTCTCCTTCACGATCTTCCATATCAACTTCACGCATACCAACAATTCTTATATCATTCTCAATCGCATCAAACCCCTTTTTTCCCTTTCCATCTTTCCTCTTACGTTTATTTTCATCACACTGTATTCTATCAAAGTAACTATCTTAGGACTTAGGCTATTTGTGAGTCGTGAGAAGCACTACTTTGTTCATAAAGTGTGTACATAGTTTCTCATAAATCGTCCAATAATAATAGTTGTCAATAAAAAAAAACTATTTTACCATCAAGTTATTATAATGCAGTTAGATTAGATTAGCAACACTGTTATCTATTATCAGTTAAGTTAAGTTAGACTAGCTAGACTGATATTGAACTTTCCTTAAGTATTATTCTTATAAAGAATATCAATCATTATATACTATCTACAGACGCAGATGACAGTGTTATCGACGGGCGTCAATATTATTGTTAAACAGGAATGCTACTGTTTTAAACACCGAACAAATACAAATTTAAATATTTATCGTCATCGTAAGCGAATAAGTTGTTGAAAATTAAAAATTTAAAAGCTAAAGTTGTTTTGAAATTAAAAAAAAAAACGGAGTCCATACTTATTTCACGTACAAGGGACGAAGGTAAACATTTTTTAAGTTTTGAAAAATATAGTAATATATGTACCTACGAATATAGAAAAAATATAATTTCCAAAATATTCATATTTTCCAAAGAAATGAGTGTCTTACATCAAATGAATCGCCCTTTATAAATCTGGGTACTGTGAATATGTTATTAACATTGTTTTATTATTTATTTTCTACACCAACAATTTTTGAATAGTATTATAATATTGAACATAGTTGATTTCGAGTATTTGCTGTATTTTTATATTGAAAAACCACTGTTTGAAATAATATGTCATCGCCAATTTAAACAAATAACGAAAGGAAAAACAAATCAATACAACACGATAAAACGCATACACTTTCTACATAATATACTACCATGTATGATTGCTACAGAAAAAAATATGTAGGTCTTACGATTTATTTAAAAGGAATATTCTAGTATTATATTTCCCCGTTCTTACGTTTGTTATTAGTCCCCAATAGTCGGGATAAAGGCAAACGAAAAGAAGGTGTAATTTTTAATTAAGAATAAATGAGTCGTTGACTGCAGAAAGGGGACAAAAGTCATTTTTTATGGGTCACCTCTAAAAATCCCCGGTGGTCACCCATCCAGGATCAAACATCAACGGACACAGCTTAACTTGAAGTGCTGCGTGATAGTTCGAGATGTCCACAGTGCCACAACAAGTCCCTAAAATACTATAAAATTATGTTTTCACATTAATTGACACCGTTTTAATTCTTGCTGTCACTTCAACGACGCTTTATCGTGCTAACGTACTTACTCTATTCTGGTTCATAATATACAGGGTGCCATGGAAAGTTCTACCGAGCTTCAAATGAGACATTTATGGTGCTCTATGGGCACAATAAATGGTATTTATTTTTTTAAAATGTTAAAATTATTTAAAATAGCCCGTATCTCATTAAAAAATGTTCTAACAAAAAAAAAATTTGCAGATTTGAAATCAAAAGAAAAAATCTTGTTGAACTGATATGTAGCATGATTTTTTGGTATCTGGTCACACATGCGTCCACAGGTTGGTCACTGAGCAGCCGGCATGTGATCAAAATCAACATATGGCACGCGACACATCATTTTGGGTTAAAATTTTATTCTCAATTCAGTGGTGGTATTAGAATTATTTTATATTCAATATTTAAGAAATTAGTATCAATTTTTTGGTAAAAATGTAATATTTATATAATAGGTTTGTTTCTAATTATTCTCTAGTGTCTAGTCTACTATGAAGAATTATTTTTTTTTAATTTTCAAGGCATCTCGAATTTGAAATTCAAACAACTTGAAATGATACCTTCTTAAAACATTTGTAATGTCAAATTATGTACATGCTTTTTAAATATAAAGATAAAATAGTTGTTTATTTATTTTGTAGGTTAATCAACCCTTGAATTCTTAAATATAAGTAGCCCATGATGACCAACGGTCATAAACCCTTCCACAATCAGATAGTTTTAGAACAAACTATAATTAGGCTTTGTTTGATTTCATAAATACATTTTTTTATTTTAAAATAAATTAATACGTTAGAAGTAAAATTTGTTATTGAATATTCTTGTAAAAGTTACTTACACCCTATTGGTTAGGTGTACTATTTAAATTTAATACATTGAAAAGTAATTAATACATCTACGAGTATAATAGGTGATGCATGATAAAATAAAGTATTTGCGACTTAAAAAATTGTTATTTCATAATTTAAAGTACCGAACAATATTCAACGGACAAACGTATTCAAATGTATTATACATTGTACACTGAACTTTGTTCAAGGTATCTATGGTATGTTTTTTCTTTTTTTATTTATTTATCATTTTAATAATAGAAAATTAAATTTGAAATGTTTAACACATTACAAATAATTAAACTAGACGATTGTCCTGACATAAATTTATTTTCAACTACTTACAATGAATTATAGTGTGTTTTAGTGTGTATGTATTAATACGACTAGTGGCCGAACTGAATAAAAAATAAATATAAGGATCGATGAAAGAGTTTTAAGAATAGTAGAACTTGATCCAAGTGTGAGTACGAGAGAAACAAGTGCTAGAGAAGATATACCGATATCGCGCAAGACGGTTCACAAAATTTTAAAAGATTATTACTTGTATCCGTTTCATTTGCAATTCGTCCAAACTCTGTACCCGGGTGACAATGAAAAACGTGTGGCTGCTCTTAGAGCATGAAAATGATCCGAATTTCCCTTTGTTTTTAATGACGTCAGATGAGTCAACATTTTCGAGAGATCCTATTCAAAATACAAAAAATAAACACGTATGGAAAACCGAAAATCCGCATGCAATTTTAACTCGAGGTAATCAATATTGATTTAGTGTTAATGTATGGTTGGGAATTTTATATGACTTTGCTATCGGTCCACATTTTTTCCCAAGCCGTCTTAACGGTGAAATGTATTCAAATTTTTTTACCGATGTACTTCCGTTAAGTTAATTTAAAAAAAAGTATTATAAATTAAAATTATTATAAAAACTAAATTAAGTATTTAACGCGTTCTTACGTCATAATTATTAAAAAACATTGAAATGTTTATTTTTATTAACATATTGAAATGTTGTATATATTTATTAAAAGGGGTTGGTACTAATTTTAAAATGACAAAATACTAATATGGTAAACAATTTACGTTATTACAGTCAATAATAATAAGTATAAAAAGTTATCGCAATGCCGGACTTAAAAACGCGCGTCAATTAAGTCCTATTCTATTTTTTTCAACAATTTTATAGAGATTCGTTAGATTTGTTTAAATTAACAATAAAAGATTATCCATGAGTATTATCCTATTCATATTTGGCTACTATATTTAAATTAAGAAAATTTAAACTAGTTTAATTTAATTTTGTTTAGACGGTGTTGATGAGATAATTATTATTATGGAAGTAATTACGTATAGCCTCCTCGGTCTGCAGATTTGAATCCTCTAGATTTTTACGTATGGGGATATATTAAATCGCTCGTTTATTCTGTAAATATAACTTCTATTGAACACTTAAAAGATCGCATAAGGGAAGCAGTTCAAATTGTAAATAATAATAAAGAGGCTCTAAGAGCGGTAGTAAAATCTTTGATTGAACGAACTCGAATATGTTTAACGAAAAGAGGGGGTATAATAGAAAATAACTTATAAATTGTGTTTAAAATAAAAATAAAATTTAATATTTGCAAAGATTGCCGACATTTTCATTTTGAAACACAATAATTTTCTTTTTTTTTCACTTTTTAAACTTATAAGCAAGTTAGATTTATATTATATGATGGTCTAAAGGGATGATTATTGATTAATGATGATTACTGTTCATGTCAATTACTAGTTATTATTTAGAATTCTTGTTACTACTATTTATCGTTTTATTCATCAAATAACACTTTTCAAGGCACATTTTTTTTTTTATATTTTGTTTTTTACGTTTTAACAAAAAAGGTAAAACTTTACTCTACATAAGTTATAGCGAATACTTGTTCTGTATTTGTTCTGATTTCGACTTAATATTACAGCTGTAATTAGTAATTACTATTCATTGCATATGTAATATTTAATAGTATAACTAAAAAAAAAATATACAACTAATATCAGCTGTAGTTATCAGGGGCGGACTGAGGCCCTGAAGGCCCAGGTGGGTATACATTTTAAAACTACCAAACAAGCGACTCATGTTAGTTGTTACAATTTTTATTTAAAATAAAATAACTTTTTAAGGAACTTATAACAAAATGAAAATAATTCTGTAGACTTATACTCAACTAAATTTAATATCATAAAATAAAACAAATTACTTCAATATTACAATTTTTAAACTTTATTATACAAATAAAATTAAAAAAAAATATATTTTTGATATAACTAAGTTCAACATACTAAAAAGAAACAAGTTACTTCAATATTAAAATCTTAAATCTTTTTCAATACCTACCTACAAATAAAATAAAAAATTTTCAAAAATAAATTTTATGATTTTAATTTAAATACGATTTTTAATAATAATTACTAATATTGTTTTAAAAACTGCTGAACTATCGTCAAGACTTTGAGATTTTGTGTTACTTTTATGTGCAATTTTTTTAAAAGTCTGATTAAAATATGATATAAACTGAAGAAACTCTTCTTTTAATGCGATTCCCGATTCGGCATTTGATTTAAGAGCAACGTAATTTAAATTATCGTCATTAATTAAATGAGGGCCTTTGGCGAATTCTTTAAAACGTTGTGTATTAAATGTGCCTAATACTTCATATATTTTTTCATTTTTTTCAAACATATTTATTAGAACATCGTAAATTCTTCGATGAGTATTTACTTTAAAATAGTCATGCGGTGAAATATTCCTGACATCGTCCAAAGCTTTCTCACCGGGAATTTTTTTAATTTAAACAAATGATTGGAATTCGGAAATCGGAATAGTAGTAAATATTAAATACAAAGAATTTGGAACATACTCATAGTTGACGATATTAGTTATTTATATTGGTCCGTGGTCGAATTATCGTAGACACGATTAATGATTTATAAAACATAGATAAGAAAAAGATTTCACGATGCCATGACGTATTGACGTGTATCTAACATCATAAATTCCAAAAATGAATCTAATAATAACTTTCATAGCCTTCGCGGCTGCAGTCGGACTGTTCCAGTTATTTTATTTTTATAAATAGTATTATTGTATTCTTCGTTTTCGCCGTAATGATTCGTTTCCGTGGAATTGAAAAATGATTAAAAATAATATATATAGCTCGAGGCCCAAACATAAAATTTCTAGAGGGCCTGGGCGGGTATGGCCACTGTAATGAACTGTAGAGTTCAATACAAACACTATCTTAACAGTATACGAAATATAGTAATTTAAATGATTTAGACTTTAGTAAAACAAATAAACTGCCAAGATAGATTTGATTCAATTTAATATAACACTTTTATAAACAGTACTTGCACGGGTAAAACAAGTAAGAGCAATTGAATACATACTCGCTGTTTCATTGGGGTTTTATAGTACAAGAATGCAAGCTAACATATCCTAATACTTGTGGTAAACAAGTATTAACAACGTCATTTACATAGAATTGAGTACAATGATAAAATGCTTAAATGCTAACTAAGTCTTACATCTTAATCAAAATCTACCCAAAACAACAGTAAGCAATAATGTTTTACACGTGCCATGGTCAATATTGTATCTCAAGGAGATCTGACCATTACATCCCCCCGATAAAATGAAAAACATATGTGGACGAAGTACCCAGATGTTTTTCGTACCAATAAGAATATAATATATGGATTATGTGAATATAATATGAGTATAATATGAATATAATATGAAATATAATGTATATAATAAGAAATATAATGGTTATATTTTATAAACGTGGATAAACCGAGTAAAAACGGTTTGGAATATGAAATGTAGCACGAGGCGTGTTAGAATTATGGTATGGTATTGCTACATTGCTGTTGAGATGTTCGTTCCGAACATTTTGAGGCTCATTATTAACAAACGAATGTTCAGTATGAACACACGGAGGTTCATTGCTAATATTATTTACACTAATACTTTCGTTAAGTACATTAATATTTTCATTGTTTACATTAACCGTTTCATTGTTTATGTTGAAATTACGACCAGTATGTCCTTCAACTGAACGCAAGGTTTCTCTTGTACTTACAACTTTTATGATAATGAATACAATAAAAATTAATATATTAATAATTAGTAATATAGTAAGAACAGACAAAAACAGACCATATGACTGTTCATGATTAGGTAATAACAGTTCTGTTTTGAGATTAGCCATATCGTTTAAATTATGGATATTAACATATTCTGTAACATGTGTAATTGGAAATTTATACAATGTTGAATTTATTAAGCTAGATATGTTAGTATTTGGAATAACATCTGTGAAAATGTTATCTTTAGAAATTGGGGAAGGAATAAGGATATCATTTTTCCCATATGCCTTACAGGACTCATTTAAAGAAAGAATACCTACCCCTTCTATTGAAAAAGATATTGATTCTTTAATATTGTCACACGTGAGAAACAACGTGTCAAATGGAGTTGTAAAAATCCATTGATTTTTATACTTTAATTTATGGAAAATAGAATATGATATGTTTAGGTATTGAATATTACAATTGGATGGGAAAATTCTAGTATTTTGGAATAATTGGACTTCACATGTAGGTTTCATATTTGTTGGATGTAAGGTTTGAATTTCAGGGCATAACAGGAAGGTTTTTGATACTTCGCAGTTTAACAAATCTAGATCCGAATAGCTCGTATAGTGCTTATTCGTCTTACTTATAGCTAGATATTTAAAATTTGGTTTAACATATACATAAGAAAAATTATTGTCTAATTTTACCGGTTTTGCTAGTACGGCAAACAGTGTTAGCTGTGTTTGGTATACCAACGGTAAATTAATTAGATGAACAATGTTATCATTGGCGTAATAAACTCTTATGTCCGATAACTGTAATAATTCGTTTATTTCAATCTCACTCAACCCTACTGGCAGTGGTAATTTGAATTAGAATTAATACAAACATACACAAAAATACCAACCCGGACCAGTTTTGGTGTTTGATTATTTAGTAGTAGTAATGCAAAAAAAAAAAATTTTTTTTTTTAGTAATAATTCAATTTTTTTTTTTTTTTTTGACAAAAGAAAAAGAAAACGTATATATATATTTTTTTTTTTCAGAGATTTATCGACTTTTTAGTCGTAAAATTTCTTTACATTATTTAAATGAATTCTTTTCTCGCGTCTACCCATTTTGATTGTGATATTATGATTACTATGTACTTCTAAAACTGGGAAAGGACCTAGCCAATTGTCCTCTAATGAATGTTTTTTTCTTATGATTTTTCATTAGAACTTTATCTCCTATCTCTATTGATTGTTCGCGCGCTGTTTTGTCGTAATTTAACTTATTCTTATTTTTTGATATAATAATGTTATCATACGCGATTTTGTGTGACTCTTGCATCTTACGTTTCAGATCCGTGACAAAATCGTCGTAACAATATTGTGGATCTGGGTTTCTATAGAAGGTTGACGGTATTACTGGCTTTTTCCCAAAAACTAATTCGAATGGGGCGTACCCCGAGGAAGAATGGATACTAGAATTATACCAATACGTCGCAAAACAAAGTAACTTGTCCCAATTTGAGTTATCTTTGTCGACATAACTACGTAAATAATTTTTAAGGGTACGGTGGCTACGTTCTAACTGACCGTTACTAGCGGGGTAGTACGCCGTGGTATTCAGCTTGTCAACCCCTAAAAGTTTGCAGGTTCTTTTGAAAACATCCGACATGAAGTTAGACCCCATGTCTGTCAGAATTGAGTTTGGGATACCGAAAGTACAGACAAAACATTCTACAAAAGCATTAGCTACTGTTGCAGCGTCGGTCTCTGCCAAGGCTACAGCAAGGGTGAATTTTGTAAGATCATCCTGCATGGATAAAATGTGAGAATTTCCCATGGCTGTTTTATTCATGGGTCCCACTATGTCTAAAGAAATTCTTTGAAATGCAATAGAAGATGTAGTTGTAATTAGCATCTTTTGTTTCCCCTTTAATAATTTTTTTGTTTTTTGACAAACTTCACATTTTTTTATAAATTCTTTTATGTCTGATTTCATGTTTTTCCATGTGTAAATTAATTGTAAACGATTTAATGTCCGCGAAATTCCCGCGTGCCCCCCAATTGGACTCAAATGATATTCTGAAATTAATTTAATTTTATCGTCCGTAGAAAAGAAATAATCTGAATGAATAAAAACGGTTATCTCGGTCGGTTTGAAAATGAAACGTATCATTGACCTTATACGTGTGTGTGTAGTGGCCGATGTTAGGCCGTCGATCGATAATGTGTGAAACGTTTTTATATTGTTTTGTACACAAAATTGCATTAGCTCGTTTAAAACTAAAAAAATTAATTCATCGTGTAAAGGTTTATTGTAAACGTCTTTGAAACCGATAAAAATAATATAACGATTATTTTGTAGAATTTTTTCTATGTTTGAGTGATCTTTGAACGCGGTCGGAATATTAATATTATTTGTTGATAAAAATTGCCTTATTATTTGGTTTGTAATTATGAGATCGCGGGCGATCGGTAACGCTACGTGTTCGGTAATTGGTATGCTTAATATGGGAGTTTCGCTGTCTATAATATTTTTATTGTGGATAACGGTATTCTGCTCAGCGTGTACAAAGTCGACGAAATGGTCGTTCGTTTTTGCTGTGTTACTGATGGTCATTATTCTCGATAACCCGTCTGCTACACAGTTTTGTGTGCCTGGCTTATAAATTATTTTATAATTGTATTCCGACAGTGAAAGCCTCCAGCGAACTAACTGGGAGGTTGGGTCTTTAATTCCAAAAAGCCAGGTAAGCGGCTTGTGATCTGTTATAATGGTGAATTTCCTGCCGTATAGGTAGGGTTTAAAGTTGCTAACAGCCCAAATAATAGATAATAATTCGCGATGTATCACGCTGTAATTTTGTTCGGACTTATTTAGTGTACGCGACGCGAATGCTATCGGTAAGTAATCGCCTTGTGTTTTTTCCTGTGCTAACACGCATCCGATGGCAAATTGGCTTGCATCACAACTTAGAAAAAATTCTTTTTCCCAATCTGGGTATTGAAGTAAGGGTGCGGTTGTTAGACTACGTTTTAGATCGTTAAAGGATTTATCACATATGTCTGACCATACATACGGGACATTTTTTTTTAAAAGGTTAGTCAAGGGCTTTGCGATCTTTGCAAAATTTTCGATATGTCTACGATAGAAATTTGCAATCCCTAAAAACGACTTTAGGGCTTTCGCGTGACGCGGAATAGGGTATTCGGCGATACATTGAATTTTTCCTGGATTTGGAGCTACCCCTTTTTCTGAAATAATGTGACCCAGGTATGAAACTTCTCGTGATAAGAATTGACATTTGTACGGTTGTAATTTTAATTTGTGTTCTACAAGCCTTTGAAATACTTTTTCTAATTTTGAGTTATGGTTTTCGATATCGGTCCCTATTACGATTAAATCATCCATATATGCCATTGCTCCATATTCTAACCCTGATAGGACTATTTTCATAGCCTTTGAAAACGTTTGTGGGGCTGAGGATAACCCAAATGGTAGTTTTGTAAATTCGTATTTTTGTCCCCGACATGAGAAGGACGTTTTTGGTATGTCTTCCTCATGTACTTTTATTTGATAAAATCCCTGTGCGAAATCAAGGGTAGTAAAATAACGAGAACTCCCTAGATTATCTAGAATTTCGGTAATGTTAGGGAGTGGAAAGGCTAAATTTTCTGTGAATTCATTAAGTTTCCGGAAATCTACACAAATTCGAAGTTTTTGTTCTCCCGTCCGGTCTGCCTTTTTTTTTATCGCGATGATTGGAAAATTCCAGGGTGAGTTTGAATCGCGAATAATATTGTTTCTTTTCATTTCGACTATTTGTTTATCTATTTCGGCTTGAAACGCCTGTGGAAGGCGGTACGGTTTTAAGTTTATTGGTTTCGTGAGATTGGGAGTGGGGATTTTATGAGTAATTACGTCTGTTGCTTGTAATATATCGCCCTCAAGAAAGAAAACTTCCGAGTATTTAAAACAGATATCGAGTAATTTTTCCCGTTCGTCGTCAAGTAGATGATCTGTTATAATAAGCTTGGCGAGCGCTTCTAACCTACTGGCCCCACTTAATTTTTCCCTGATAGACATGATATTACTTGAGTCATCATATTGGTCTGGTGTAGTACTATCATTTACCTTGTTATTATCGTACGGCCCCCAGATTAAATTATTCATTTCAATATTTTCTACGAAAGCCGGTTGTTCGCCTATGTTTATAATATTTGCTACCGTGTGTTGCCCTTTGATTGGACTTACGCTATTTGCGATAATTACATCGTCGCTTAACTCTATTTTTTCAATGTAAATGTTATCAGCCTGAATTGGCTTTTCTACTTTAATACATACTAGGCAGTTAGAGCGCTGTGGAATAATTAAATGTGACGAGTTAAGTTCTTCTGTACCCGTAGGAATAATTAATAAGTCGCGATTTAAATCAATAATGGCTTTGTTTTTTTTTAAAAATGAATTACCCAGAATGCCATCTTGTCTTATTTTAAAATCGTTATCTACTACATTGAACTTTATTTTTAAGGTACTGTTATTAATCAGAATGTCTAAAATTGCTGTTCCGATTGTGCTTACGCGCGTTGCCGATATTCCCTGTAGTTGCCGTTTTTCATCTTCGTTTATGATAAGATCGTCTTTTAGCGAGTCTATTTTAATAATGTTCATTTGCGCGCCACTATCTATCAAAAATTTAGCTGATGCATTAATAAAAGAATTAGATTTACATATTATATGTTCGTCTATTATTTCTGTAACTACTCGCACGTTATTTTTAATTTCCTGTACTGATCGGTTTGAGCCCGAGGTGCCTTCGTCACCATTATCGTTCGAATTATCATTTTTCTTTTTTTCGTTAAAAATGCGTTTCCTGCAGAATTTAATTTCGTGGTTAGGCTTCTTACAATAAGCACACGTTTTTATGTTATCTTTATTTTCCCGTTTAATATTTGTACTCCTATTATACGCTGGGTTAGTAAATTTTGGTAAGTTCTCTTCTTTTGTCCTACATTCTCCTTGGACGTGACCTTCACGGTTGCATCGATAGCAGCGGATATTCTTTTTATCCCAATCATTATCTTTAGAATTTTTTGTATACTTATTATTGTTATTTTTATATTTATTTTCGCCGTTATTGTAAAAATTGCGCGGCTCAACACTTTTTTCTTCTTCTACAGCAATGGAAATGGCCCCTTCCAGAGTTGTAGGATTACGCGCTTTTAAAATAATTCTTAAATTTGAATTTATGCCATTTATAAAAACTGAAAGCGCATGAGATTTTATTGTTTCTGCTATCGCGTTTCTTTCTATGCTCGTTTTATCTATAGTAGATGCTTGTATTAATTTTTGATATGTTTCCTCGACTCGAGAAAAATAAGTTTGCGCGCTTTCTTTATACCCTTGCCTTAATGAACTGAGTTGCGCTTGTAAGAATGTGATGGAATGAGTAGCGCCAAAATTTTCGCGCAATATTTTAAGAAGATCATTAAGTGTTTTAACATCACGGTACCTAATAACTTCGAAAGCTCTACCTGATAATTGAGTTTTAATAACCTCAATAAGTTTTAATTTATATATCGGGTCTATATTATCCATGATAAATTTACATCTAGATTCAAAACATGTTAATTCTGATTCTGACCCCCCAGAAAAATGTGGTACCATTTTAATGGCTGAATTTAAAGTTAGTAAAGCATCGTTAGCCATTTTGGTTTTGGTTCCTAGTATATTTTTTAACCTAATCACCAACTGGTCTGGGTCGTATTCAACTACCTTCCAACTATCACTATCGGACATAAGCTATATAAATCCAATGACTTACAATAATAAAGCGTTCGACATGATTTTTGTGGCTGGTATACACGACTTGACACTCTGGTTGTTGGTGGACAGCTTGGCTGTGTGGCTGGGCTGCTTGGCTGGGCTGCTTGGCTGGGCGGATTGGTTGCTTGGCTAGGCTGCTTGGCTGGGCGGCTCGGCTGGACAACGCTGTGTACCGGAACTTGAATGAAGTTTGATAGGTAGAAAAAAAAAAAAAAAAAGAACCTCAAAATGGTCTTTTTGGATGGGCAGTGTAAGCTCCTGGACGATCCTGGATACTTACAGTGTGGCACGGCTTTCGAAAAGTCCTTGACTTTTCCTAACGAATATTTTTTTTTGACGTTCAAAAAAAAAATTCAAGCCGTTAACTTCTTCTGACACCAAATATGTAATGAACTGTAGAGTTCAATACAAACACTATCTTAACAGTATACGAAATATAGTAATTTAAATGATTTAGACTTTAGTAAAACAAATAAACTGCCAAGATAGATTTGATTCAATTTAATATAACACTTTTATAAACAGTACTTGCACGGGTAAAACAAGTAAGAGCAATTGAATACATACTCGCTGTTTCATTGGGGTTTTATAGTACAAGAATGCAAGCTAACATATCCTAATACTTGTGGTAAACAAGTATTAACAACGTCATTTACATAGAATTGAGTACAATGATAAAATGCTTAAATGCTAACTAAGTCTTACATCTTAATCAAAATCTACCCAAAACAACAGTAAGCAATAATGTTTTACACGTGCCATGGTCAATATTGTATCTCAAGGAGATCTGACCATTACACCACCTACCCGCCCTGCCAGTCCGCCCCTGGTAGTTGTACAATTTTGAAATAAAAATTTGGGCACTAAAACATTGTTGCAACTACTCTTCGATTTTAGGCGCATAGATTATCTCTAGAAAATTATCTTGAAAGTGGCTTCAATTTATACTAAACATTTTATTAATTAATAAAGAACTACTAAAGCCACTTAAATAATGAAACCTCGAACTTAGTTTCGGAGTTAAGGGGCCTCTACACCAGCATTTGTTAAGGAGTATTGTATAGGCAATTTCAAAAAACATTTTGTCACTGTGTTAGTAACTGTTTACTCGTAAATGAACATTAGTGTTAGTGAGCAATTTTATGTATATAATATATATATACATCATAATTCTCCGTATACGGAGTCGCGACCGCGAAAGTGCGATAACAAGATAATAACTTACTATTATTGATTCCATACTATCTAAAATGTTATCGCCTAACGCGCGGACAGGTAAATGATATTACTTTAATTGTGTCTGGGGTCGCGTTTATATTATTTCTGTAGGAGTATATACACTGACAAACAGAAGCACGAAGATAATGATTATTACTAGACATTAAAAATTACGAGTTTACTTACTTACTTTTGACAAATAAAATAACAACAGACTAGTAGTTATTGATGAAGATTTTAATTATAACTATAGTAATAAATTAATACAATTTTAATATTTAAAGATATTTTTTTGGTTTGTCAACGTTTTTCCGTTTATGTTGTATAGTACTTTATCCGAAGAATATTTCATAGAAATTTGGAACAAAAATCAAAATCGACTATTTTAAAAAAAGTTATAATATATATGTAGTATGTACATTTATATGTGTTTTCCCAATTTTGAAGGGGAAGGGGTGAACTTTCAAAGTTTTGCCCCAAGAAATTAACTTTAAGATTAGATTTCTAATATATGAAGTAAGTACATGAAGAAATCGGTTAACGGCATAGAAGACACGTCCAGATACAAAAAACAAAAATAAATACAAATAAAAGCACATCATTGTAAAAACAATACCTTCTCAACTACGCATCGAAGCTAAAATAAAAATTGTTTTTCGGTAAAATATGCCGTTCTTAAAAATATAATACATAAGGACTCATTTTAATCATCAAGACATAATATTATGTAACTCACGGAGCATGATTTAACCTCTCTCTGGACAGTTTTTTTTACTCAGCGAATTTAAATTCCCTTTATTCTTTATCCTGCGAGATAAGGGTTTTCTATATTTAAATTAATACTTCCTAGTAGACTTATTATTCATTATAATATGAAATACAAATTATATAAAATATGAAATGAGTGAGTATAAGACGGCCTGACGATGGACAACATCAACAACGCTAGTCGAATACTCTAATGACTAAAATCTAAATTGTAGAAAAACGATAATTTTTACAATTCAGTATAAATTGCAATGCCCTGCCAATGATCCTCGTTTTAATAGTAGTTTGTTAGACACCGCACATGACAAAATATCTAAAAATAATATCCCTATTTGCAATTTGCGGGTGCCATGCGACGACGACGATAGCGGACGATAAGGAATGTCACGCACTCGCAGGCACAAGTCAATAAACTGTTTGAAACCACAAAATTTGAAATTGAAATTTCACTTTAATACATCATTCTACTTCAAACGTACTGTCCTTAAAAATACTTCGATTTAAATTTTTAAAAAACATTTGAATTCTTCACAACATTTTCAAGGCATCGGTCGTGGCACAATTTTAAAATTAATTTCAGTTAATTAATTATTTCAATGTAAAAAAATGAAAATTTTTAACTTTTTTAAACTGAAATAATTAATTAACTAAAAATAATTTTAAAATTGTGCCACGACCGATGCCTTGAAAATGTTTTGAAGAATACAAATATTTTTTCAAAACTTAAATCGGAGTATTCTTAGGAACAGTAGGTTTGAATTAGTATGAGTTGTTTTCGACTAAAAAAACGCAGGTGTAGAGGCCCCTTAAACGTTTGTTCTTTAAATAACTATAAAAAAGTGTTATTTTACCTATTTAGCTACATGTAGAGGGGCACTTATGTATTTAATCAATAATCATATAAATTTAACTGCATAAAATACAGTATTTTCACAATGACTGTTGAAATGTAAACAAATTACTAATAACTGTTGGCATTTTTAAGTTTTAACATTATTTGAACAGTTATGTGTATACGCTATACAGTAAAATATTTTATAGATTTTATTCTGTTGTTGGAAAAATAAGTTTTTTGTTTGAACCTATATTATATTGTAATGTAAGATAATAAGGGAATCTGAATGTATGAACACAATAATTATAAAATTACATGTTTACTAGAATACAAGATATCCAATAGGGCTGTAATTTGGAATAGAATACCTCTTTTTTAAAGATTCGAATATTCGAATAATTGTATAACAATGTACATTTCTAATTAAGTTGTAATTCCTACTTATATCATTATAAAATAATTTTATTTTAGTAATTAAAAATATTTTCAGTCCGACTCTACACAGCCCGGACCGATCTAGCCCAATAAAATAAATGTAATTGGCTGGATTACATTCACCGTACAAAGTCTACAGATACATTAATTAGAGCATTTGAATACTTAGTTTGTATTATAATCTTTTATGTTTTAACATATTAACAGTTGTCAATTTTTACAAGAAAATGTGTATAATTTTATTGTAGTTATTAGCTTCAATGCAAAGTAGAGATGCTATTAGTTTTACCATAATGTGTGTTTTTTTTTTGTTGTATACACTGTAACTTTTTTAACCAACATCCAAACCATCTGTTTTCCACACAGATTGTTGTAATGTAAACAAATGGTGAATTCCTATAGGTATCACAAACATTGAATATTATAAGAATCTTCGTATTTTACAAATTGTATGGTCTATTATTTATTTTTCTATCGAAAACGAGGTGTTTTTCTTAACATATTTTGTTTTGCAGTTGTTTTTGTATTTAAATGTTTGACCTAATTTAATTCTTGCACGGTAGAATCTCGATGTCTCAATTATTATAGCAAATGCCCTGATATGTCTAATCAGTAATATTTTACGTATTACACTTAAAAAGCATTTTTAGATAGAATGTCTAGCTTTTTTCAGAAAAGCTAACAATACTTTTTCTAAAAATTAATACAATATTTTCCCACTTCCCATTTTGTTTTCAGGTACTTTATCCGGACACTTGGTTATAACTCTAGTGGTGGTTTTATTCTAGGATGCATGCTAATGATTGTTAATTTTATAATGTTCTCTAGTCTGTAAAAAATGTAAATTTGTAATTAATTTTTTTGCGAATAAAGATAATAAAAGAAGTAAAAAAAAACTTTTCAGTTATACAACTTATACAATGACCTTGTAAGAATGGAGAACACAGATATAAAAGGTAACCATTAGACATTTTTATTTATAATTTTAAAATAGTTTTTTAGTGTTGACGCATACCTACGACTTAGACCTTTCCATATCGCCAAGGAAGTTCAACTAGAGCTTCCGATTTTCTTTAAGTACTGTTCAGGCATATCTTCTTCTTCTTCTGGCCTTCATAACTCTCCAAGAGTTTTTGCCGCCATCTGATAGTATCATAACATATACTTTTTACAAGGTGGGGTTGTTAGCCCCACGCTTAACCCCCAACCTGGAGGACCAGTCTACTCCAGCCAATTAAGACCAGAGTAGGAAGAACTGAACCAACTAATTAAAGTCAGCTCAGTTCAGAGCTCGGGGCCCCGGGTTCGCCATACCCGTCGCACTGTTAGTGCTCCCCTGAGGGGATATAGCGATTCAATTTTAAGTTCTAGTAATTTTTTAATGAAATATACATTTTGGCTAATTATTTTTAAATACTTTGATGTGTGCATTATATTAAAACATTAAAAAAAAGATGGAAATTAGTTTATAAAACTTATTATTATTATTTAATAATAACAACAATTCTGTTTAAGTATATTTTACCAATTTCAAAAACAATCTTTAACGTTAAAAGAATTGTTTTTTAGTATAGATTATACACTTATACCAATGTATCAACTTTTCATAGGTGTGTATCAAAATTTTCAAATTTGCTGAGATTAAAAACTTGTTATTTAATAAAACTGTGTAAAATATAAATAGCGTATTATTATTAAAACAAATCTGTTAATAAAAAATACAATAATCAAATATCGTTTTCAACAAAAAAACATCCAATTTTTCTAAAATAAAGTACTACAATATCAAGATGAATTTTACAATATTCTGGTGATTTGAAATTTGTATTTTTTAATGTAAATATTTAATTAAGTATTCAAATATTCAAAAGTAAGTAACAGAAAAATATCTAGTATAGCAAGAGTTTTTTTTTTTAATTCGGGGTTTTTTGTATAGTTTTGTCTCATAATTAACTTTGGTTTCATGATTTTCTGATGTCATTATTCTAAACATTTAAATATATATTAACATGTAAGGTATGTTTTCATTCTCGGTGTTTTCACACCGACCTTACTGGCAAGTTACAAAAAAAAAAAAGTTCGCCAACCTTAGAGCCGAGCCTTGGTCGTTGGCGGAACTTCTAAGGATTTTTAATGTATACAAAAATAAAACATATTGTCTTAATTATAAAGAAGATGGTTTTTTATTAAGTTCATTTAAAGTAATATTGCTAATATAATATCAACAAAAATGTTTAAAAAATAATAATTATAAAAAATATAATAACTTTGTTGTATTTTATAATAACATAAATGAAAATTTTCTTAAATAGAAAAATTACAAATTTGCTATTATTATTAACGTTTATACTACAAGGAAGTAAAAACCAACTAATAAGTAGATAAAATGTTGACAGCTTTGAAGCATTATACCTATTCCGTAACAAATTAAATGTCAAACAGCATATTACAATATAAAAGAATAATTATTTTTATCTTTTTTAGCATTTTTTTTATTTTTTGAAAAATTAGTGTCACGTTAAATTGATCACACTGTATATTACATTAGACATATAAATTAACTTGTACTTACTTTCCAAACAGCATAGTAATAGATTTGGGTATGTACGAGTACAATAAAATAGTACTATTTTATTTGCCTTGTGTACTAATTAATTTTTGTCTGCCACAATAAAAATTAATATTTTTATAAACCTGAATACTTGTTCTACAACACCTAAGTATTACTATGTGGGTAAAAATTGGCAAATTTTAGTACTACTCTCTTAAAAAAAAAAAAACATGTAAAACATCTGATATTTTTCATTCAAAATTATCATAAGTAGTTTAAAAAAATATTTTTTTCCTTAGGTTATCTACTAGTTAAAAAAAAAAATTAAATAAAACATTTTTGTTTTAAATATCAAAGGGTAAATAAATTGTAAACGAAATATTATTTTTTGAAATCAAACTAACCGCTAAACTATAAAAACTGAACTTTAAATAGTAATAAAAAACGTCCAGGTACACAAAATTTTATGTTGTGTCTAAGAAACATATTAAAATTAATAATTCATAATTGTTTTGATATTTTTTGCATTTTTATTAATAGGACTTTTGAGCGCCTAGAATTCACTCTCGGACCACTTTGCGGCGGCGGTGTTTGGGATGACAGTGCAGTGTTATCCGACTATAAGGCTGGGCGGCAATCACGTACCGGTTATTAAAGCGCGCACGAGCTTACACAATACAAAACCCGGGCACGAATTTATTTGGCACACCGAAAAAGATTTTGTCGCGTTACAAACATTTTAAATTAAATGTACTTTTTTGCGATTTTTCAGACGTTATAAGTTATGAGCAGTTTAAGACGATTGTCGTAGAGTCTGTCGAAGAGGATGGTGACATCGAAGAGGATGCCGACTCATCCTATGATCTCCCCATAAACAATCCATTTGGTCCATAAATATTAACGGTTTGTTATAATTTCAACCCTGCACCCAATTGTATTAAAATACAACTTATAAATATAGAACTAAAATATTAAAAAAATGCCTTGATTGTTTCGTCTCTTTTGAGAAATACTTTACCTTCTTTTCCTTCGCCTTCGTCTTAACTATGAGGTCGGCCAACCATCAACTTTACATACACGACCAGTCCTCATACTTATAATTGAGAATTACTACACATATTGGTTTTTGTGTACATTGAACTGTAATAAGTTTTAATGACAACATGTTAGGGGCATTTCATTGATTATGAATTTTACGGATTCCATAATGAGAAAAATCAAAGCATTCTGTATTTTTAATGTTATTTATAGGACGAATAATATTATCCATATATTATATTTATTAGGTATATAATTAAGAACGAGCACTTAACTCCTAAATGATGCAATTTAACGTGCGTTGATAGAGTTTACCTACACAGTTCGCCTAAGACTTGTGTGTCACTGAATGTGGTGTGTTTGTTGCCACAAGCATCGAAGCGTTTATTTAAAAGTGATTTATTATCATTTTAGATTTTACTATTTTGTATTCATCAAAGTGTAATTGAAAATTTGAGTATACAAACAAATATTTTATTACATGCCGTATTATATTTAGTAAATTTACAGTAGCTATACAAATTAATTAAATAATGTATTGATTAATGACAATATTGTATTTAATATTGTACATAGTGTATTCCTTAATATGCTTTTGGAATATCTGAATCAAATATACATTTTCATAATATGATTTTGTTTGACAATAAACAAAAAGATTACTAAAAACTTTACAAATTAGTTGGTATTTAAATACTCTGCTAATGGTACTCTTATATTTTTCAGTGGAATTGGTGGTATCAAAGTTCAAACCTAAATTTTTGTTTGAAATCTCCCCTTTCTATTTAATACTGAAAAAAATGGTTAAACAATTAAATAGATATTTATTTAACTATAGTCCATAAAAGTTGATTTATTATTATTTTTAACATTACATTATATATTTTTAATATATTTTAAGTATTCATAATTAAAATGTTTTATTTTAAATATATGTATATAAAAAATATACTAGTACTACCCAAAATCTCACACTATAGAAAAGTCTAAAAACTATCCGCCATTTTTGACAATTTTAAATTTAACAATAAATCGTGTAACCAGTGCCGCAACTACCGCCGGTGCAGGCGGTGCATCGCACCGCCAGACAAGCCTCCGGGTTATGTTTAAGGGGCCTCATATTTATGAAGACATAACAATTCAAGTCTAAACATTCATTTCTTAAAACAAGGTTTAAACAATTTTTAGTATTCGATTGTGTATTTTTAATGATGACACTTGAATATTGGCCATTGGATTTTAAATTGATAAATTTTATTTTGTTTACTGTAGTTATCGATATTATGATTATATGACCACTCGATAGCCAAACGTGTGTCGTATAAATAAAGGCTATAAATATTTATATAAAAATTAAATGAAGACCAAACACAGATAACCACCTTATTTGAGAAAAAAAACTATTCCATTTATTTCCATGTATTATCTAATAACAGGAGTGATAAGTTTCCAAAACTATATATAGATTTATTGTATTATGATACTATCTACGCTATTGGACTAAAAAAAAAATTGAATCATTTGAGTTTATTTTATTACTAACAATCTGAGAAAATATATTAAGAAACTTCCATTTAGTATCTAAAAAATTACAGAGCCCAAATACAAATCTTCATGATGCATGTACATTTTTAAAGGAGGCTTCTTCTTCTATTATAAGTTTAAGGGATCATTATAAAGAGCTAGTTGCTTCTGCAAGTGAGCAATGTAATAAGTGGAATATACCAATCCAAAAAACTATTCGTCGCCGTGTATATTCAAAAAAGATTTTTGGTGATGTTGACGGTGATAGAAGACTCGATATTTCTGAAGACAATCTTCGTGTGATGGTTTTTTTACCAGTTATAGATACAGCAATTTTACAACTTCAAGAAAGATTCAAAGGATTTTTTGAGGTTACTAAAAGATTTGAATTTCTGGTACCGCATAATATATTATCATTTAGTGAAGAAGATATCACAAAAGCATCTTATGACTTTCAAATATTTTACAAACATGATTTAAGTACTGATACAACAAGGCAAATTCTATCCCTTAAATCTATATTAAAGGATTTATTAAAAAAATTACATTGTATTAAACACCTTTTACAATGTATTTTAGAAAATGATATGGCCTCTATGTACAATGATATTTTTAGTGCATGTATCATATTTATAACATTGCCAGTTACTGTAGCCAATGCAGAAAGATCGTTTTCAAAATTAAAAATCATAAAAAACTACTTAAGAAATTCAATGTCTCAAGACCGCCTGACAAACATAAGTATTTTAAATATTGAACGAGGAAGAACAAAAGAATTGGACATAAACAAAATAATTCAAATATTTGCTACTAAAAAAGCAAGAAAACAAAATTTTCTTAAATAAACCAAAATTGAATTATAATTATTGTTACATACATTTTTTTTTTTTGACATGCTATAACTTATACACATATTTAAATCATAATATTATGTTTCAAGATTTTTTTTGTTTTTGTAATAAACTGATTTATACACGTATATAACAAGTATAAAGGTAATTAAAAAATAAAGTATTCAAGCGTTTAAGTTGAAGCTACCTGCCAATTATAGTTCAGCTCTTATTAAGATTCAGTAAGTATTAAATAGGGTTTAACTTTAGTTTTATAATTGGGGACCCTACAAAACTTTGGGTGAGCATTATAGTAAATAGGGGCCTCTAAAATTAGCCTGCACCGGGGCCTCTATAATGGTAGTTGCGGCACTGCGT
>NW_026096024.1:59408-71848 GCF_023614345.1 Adelges cooleyi
TCGTAATTTCATGATACATAATTTGTCATCACTGTAATGAACTGTAGAGTTCAATACAAACACTATCTTAACAGTATACGAAATATAGTAATTAAATGATTTAGACTTTAGTAAAACAAATAAACTGCCAAGATAGATTTGATTCAATTTAATATAACACTTTTATAAACAGTACTTGCACGGGTAAAACAAGTAAGAGCAATTGAATACATACTCGCTGTTTCATTGGGGTTTTATAGTACAAGAATGCAAGCTAGCATATCCTAATACTTGTGGTAAACAAGTATTAGCAACGTCATTTACATAAAATTGAGTACAATAATAAAATGCTTAAATGCTAACTAAGTCTTACATCTTAATTAAAATCTACCCAAAACAACAGTAAGCAATAATGTTTTACACGTGCCATGGTCAATATTGTATCTCGAGGAGATCTGACCATTACATCCCCCCGATAAAATGAAAAACATATGTGGACGAAGTACCCAGATGTTTTTCGTACCAATAAGAATATAATATATGGATTATGTGAATATAATATGAGTATAATATGAATATAATATGAATACAATAAGAAATACAATGGTTATATTTTATAAACGTGGATAAACCGAGTAAAAACGGTTTGGAATATGAAATGTAGCACGAGGCGTGTTAGAATTATGGTATGGTATTGCTACATTGCTGTTGAGATGTTCGTTCCGAACATTTTGAGGCTCATTATTAACAAATGAATGTTCAGTATGAACACATGGAGGTTCATTGTTAATATTATTTACACTAATACTTTCGTTAAGTACATTAATATTTTCATTGTTTACATTAACCGTTTCATTGTTTATGTTGAAATTACGACCAGTATGTCCTTCAACTGAACGCAAGGTTTCTCTTGTACTTACAACTTTTATGATAATGAATACAATAAAAATTAATATATTAATAATTAGTAATATAGTAAGAACAGACAAAAACAGACCATATGACTGTTCATGTTTAGGTACTAACAGTTCTGTTTTGAGATTAGCCATATCGTTTAAATTATGGATATTAACATATTCTGTAACATGTGTAATTGGAAGTTTATACAATGTTGAATTTATTAAGCTAGATATGTTAGTATTTGGAATAACATCTGTGAAAATGTTATCTTTAGAAATTGGGGAAGGAATAAGGATATCATTTTTCCCATATGCCTTACAGGACTTCACATGTAGGTTTCATATTTGTTGGATGTAAGGTTTGAATTTCAGGGCATAACAGGAAGGTTTTTGATACTTCGCAGTTTAACAAATCTAGATCTGAATAGCTCGTATAGTGCTCATTCGTCTTACTTATAGCTAGATATTTAAAATTTGGTTTAACATATACATAAGAAAAATTATTGTCTAATTTTACCGGTTTTGCTAGTACGGCAAACAGTGTTAGCTGTGTTTGGTATACCAACGGTAAATTAATTAGATAAACAATGTTATCATTGGCGTAATAAACTCTTATGTCCGATAACTGTAATAATTCGTTTATTGGTTTCGTGAGATTGGGAGTGGGGATTCTATGAGTAATTACGTCTGTTGCTTGTAATATATCGCCCTCAAGAAAGAAAACTTCCGAGTATTTAAAACAGATATCGAGTAATTTTTCCCGTTCGTCATCAAGTAGATGATCTGTTATAATAAGCTTGTCGAGCGCTTCTAACCTACTGGCCCCACTTAATTTTTCCCTGATAGACATGATATTACTTGAGTCATCATATTGGTCTGGTGTAGTACTATCATTTACCTTGTTATTATCGTACGGCCCCCAGATTAAATTATTCATTTCAATATTTTCTACGAAAGCCGGTTGTTCGCCTATGTTTATAATATTTGCTACCGTGTGTTGCCCTTTGATTGGACTTACGCTATTTGCGATAATTACATCGTCGCTTAACTCTATTTTTTCAATGTAAATGTTATCAGCCTGAATTGACTTTTCTACTTTAATACATACTAGGCAGTTAGAGCGCTGTGGAATAATTAAATGTGACGAGTTAAGTTCTTCTGTACCCGTAGGAATAATTAATAAGTCGCGATTTAAATCAATAATGGCTTTGTTTTTTTTTAAAAATGAATTACCCAGAATGCCATCTTGTCTTATTTTAAAATCGTTATCTACTACATTGAACTTTATTTTTAAGGTACTGTTATTAATCAGAATGTCTAAAATTGTTGTTCCGATTGTGCTCACGCGCGTTGCCGATATTCCCTGTAGTTGCCGTTTTTCATCTTCGTTTATGATAAGATCGTCTTTTAGCGAGTCTATTTTAATAATGTTCATTTGCGCGCCACTATCTATCAAAAATTTAGCTGATGCATTAATAAAAGAATTAGATTTACATATTATATGTTCGTCTATTATTTCTGTAACTACTCGCACGTTATTTTTAATTTCCTGTACTGATCGGTTTGAGCCCGAGGTGCCTTCGTCACCATTATCGTTCGAATTATCATTTTTCTTTTTTTCGTTAAAAATGCGTTTCCTGCAGAATTTAATTTCGTGGTTAGGCTTCTTACAATAAGCACACGTTTTATGTTATCTTTATTTTCCCGTTTAATATTTGTACTCCTATTATACGCTGGGTTAGTAAATTTTGGTAAGTTCTCTTCTTTTGTCCTACATTCTCCTTGGACGTGACCTTCACGGTTGCATCGATAGCAGCGGATATTCTTTTTATCCCTATCATTATCTTTAGAATTTTTTGTATACTTATTATTGTTATTTTTATATTTATTTGCGCCGTTATTGTAAAAATTGCGCGGCTCAACACTTTTTTCTTCTTCTACAGCAATGGAAATGGCCCCTTCCAGAGTTGTAGGATTACGCGCTTTTAAAATAATTCTTAAATTTGAATTTATGCCATTTATAAAAACTGAAAGCGCATGAGATTTTATTGTTTCTGCTATTGCGTTTCTTTCTATGCTCGTTTTATCTATAGTAGATGCTTGTATTAATTTTTGATATGTTTCCTCGACTCGAGAAAAATAAGTTTGCGCGCTTTCTTTATATCCTTGCCTTAATGAACTGAGTTGCGCTTGTAAGAATGTGATGGAATGAGTAGCGCCAAAATTTTCGCGCAATATTTTAAGGAGATCATTAAGTGTTTTAACATCACGGTACCTAATAACTTCGAAAGCTCTACCTGATAATTGAGTTTTAATAACCTCAATAAGTTTTAATTTATATATCGGGTCTATATTATCCATGATAAATTTACATCTAGATTCAAAACATGTTAAATCTGATTCTGACCCCCCAGAAAAATGTGGTACCATTTTAATGGCTGAATTTAAAGTTAGTAAAGCATCGTTAGCCATTTTGGTCTTGGTTCCTAGTATATTTTTTAACCTAATCACCAACTGGTCTGGGTCGTATTCAACTACCTTCCAACTATCACTATCGGACATAAGCTATATAAATCCAATGACTTACAATAATAAAGCGTTCGACATGATTTGTGTGGCTGGTATACACGACTTGACACTCTGGTTGTTGGTGGACAGCTTGGCTGTGTGGCTGGGCTGCTTGGCTGGGCGGATTGGCTGCTTGGCTAGGCTGCTTGGCTGGGCGGCTCGGCTGGACAACGCTGTGTACCGGAACTTGAATGAAGTTTGATAGGTAGAAAAAAAAAAAGAACCTCAAAATGGTCTTTTTGGATGGGCAGTGTAAGCTCCTGGACGATCCTGGATACTTACAGTGTGGCACGGCTTTCGAAAAGTCCTTGACTTTTCCTAACGAATATTTTTTTTTGACGTTCAAAAAAAAAAATTCAAGCCGTTAACTTCTTCTGACACCAAATATGTAATGAACTGTAGAGTTCAATACAAACACTATCTTAACAGTATACGAAATATAGTAATTAAATGATTTAGACTTTAGTAAAACAAATAAACTGCCAAGATAGATTTGATTCAATTTAATATAACACTTTTATAAACAGTACTTGCACGGGTAAAACAAGTAAGAGCAATTGAATACATACTCGCTGTTTCATTGGGGTTTTATAGTACAAGAATGCAAGCTAGCATATCCTAATACTTGTGGTAAACAAGTATTAGCAACGTCATTTACATAGAATTGAGTACAATAATAAAATGCTTAAATGCTAACTAAGTCTTACATCTTAATTAAAATCTACCCAAAACAACAGTAAGCAATAATGTTTTACACGTGCCATGGTCAATATTGTATCTCGAGGAGATCTGACCATTACATCACTCATTAAGTTTCACCAGGATTTTATCTAAATATCTCCGATTTTATCCCAAATTATAGCATCGATGTAATATAATATTTTTTTTTTATAATATTCATTTAAAATATCGATTGATATTATTTTCTGTCGAGTTTATTTTTGACGTTAATTTTTTAGCACAGCATTAGTTTAATCGGTAAGCGTATTACAGTTTAATAGGTAATTTAATATGATACGAATTCAATTAGCGTTTTTAATTTAGGTTGAATGCTTTTTTCCGAAACATATCGTTTTTAAAACAAATATTACCATGTCAGAATTATCAACGGCTTAATGTTTTTGAGAATAAAGAATATCATTCTCATCAATTGGACCCAAGACCTTACAATTATAGAACAAGGTGTAATTTTTAAATATAAAGCATTTATTTCCAATGTGACATTATTCATGTGAATGTAAAATATCAATATTGAGCTATTTTAATGAAAAGTGTGTTATGTTGTGATTAACTTCGAATAATTATTGATACCTGAATTTGTGTATGTGAGTAAATAATACCCAACACATATGTTTAAATTATTTTTGATAATATGAGTAATTATAGTATGTATTATTTATATTATTACATACAAGTAATTAGTAATTACTTCCTAATAACACCAATATTGTTTTTAATTTTACCTAAAACATATGTAGGTATATTATTTTTATTTGATTAAATTTATCTAGGGTAGTTCAAATGTTTGCTTTCGGTTTAGTTATTTCTTATAATGATCTTACCCAAATTCTAACATACATAACGAAAATTTGATCATTAAGTTTTAGCTATAACTGAACAACGGTTTTAGATATATTTTATATCAAATTTATTAATTTACAATTCATTTCTCTTTAAAACGCTGTAATGCTATTCATTTGTATTTATTGAATTCAGTAAATCAAGTAAATAGTTTTTTTGAACTGTTGAAAAATTACCAATAAAAATTAGAAGGCCTAAGCTATAATTGTTTAAACAAATATTTGAACAATCAACTCCTAATAACCTCCCCTCCCGATTCGAGCTCTGTGTATAGTTGTACTGAGTTATTGAAAGTTTATATTGAAGTTATTTTTTCAATGAAATAATTATGTTAGCTAAAAAAGTTTACTTCCTAAAGTAACCTCTTAATATTCACTTTTAAAATCATATTAATAGCTTGAATATACAAGTTAATTTTTTATTATTAATTAATACGATAACGATTTTATCTGATACCTTAAACGGAAATTCGATTAGGTAAAATGTAAAATAAAATTAATTCATCATAACATTTCCAAGACATCGATATTGCCGTAATTATAATGTTATTTTTTGTTAATAAATTATTTCAGTTTAAAAAATTAAACGTACAATCCTACTAGAGGTCACACTGGAGCAGACATGGGGAGTTTTAATTTGAAACCTTACTATAACTAAATTGAATGAACAGTTTTCACATAGGTATTACATATTATATTTTAACAGCTTGCGTACGAGTCCGCAACCACGGGATACATTTTTTCGTTGCTAACCCAAAGTAAACAGTTGGTTAGTAACAATTTTATGTTGTGCCTTAATAATTGGCCTTAATCGATTAATTGGCAAAACATTCACTTGGTTAGTTTTTTCCCAACCAACTTAACCATTCATTCAAGTTTGTTCGTTGTGAAAACAAAAAATCATTAAAAAAAATTAACATCCCTATCTCCACCCCTATCCCCAGCCCCATCATAAATCAGGTTTTTGAACTGTCGATTTTTCCATGTGTGTGCCAAACAAAGACATACAAACGTCAATAACATTAAACGTTAAATAACATTAAACAATTACATTTACGTTTAATCAGAATTGCATCGTCATATCTGCGTTTATTATTCTTATAATCAGATATTACTGTTCCGCTTTTGCACTTTAGTATCACAATTAAGTGTCGTATTCGGGCTGAGGGAATAGTTATTGAACGTTGCTATTTACCTGAAAAAAGTTATTTATTATACTGTAGTTCTAAGGTACCCTAGATGTGCTGTTGTATTAAAAAAAAATGTAATATATGACATGCATAGTCTTATGCCAAAATTTACGGGATCATAAACTACAAGGAAAAAACATTTTAATGTAACTAATGGTGTTTCATTTAAATTAAGAGGAGAAGAAACTAGGTATTAACATGTCAAACAACTTTTTTCAGAACTATACAATTATTTGTATATTTGGAAATTAGAAAAAATATATGTTACAAATTGCTTTTTTTTTATTAAAATGCGATACTTTTAAATAATAAAAATTAAAAATATCATACCTTAAATAAACACACTAGCTATAATGCACAAAAATATATGAGTGGCAAGAGGTTTTCTATATGATAATCGTGTTGAAGTTTCCTATTGTTGAATGCCTTGAAGTTTTTTTTCTGTAATATCGTCACATACTTTTATGATTTTTGTTTGGAGATGAACGAATACTTGGCACAAATTTAAATATTGTTTTAAATCGTTAAGTTCGAGATGATAACTGGTCCACGGGTCCGGGTAACCGGATTCCACATGACAATTTTGGCTGAAATAATAATAATAATAATAATAATATTCTATATTACAGAATCAACTCCATTTACAAAAATAGTATAATATATATATAATAATAATAAATAGTATAATAATAACAGTTAGTATAATATAATGAATAACATATGCTACAATAATTTAAAAATAATATGCGTTTATAAGTCTTAACTAATTATCTATTTGACTTTAAATATGACTTGAGTGTATCAGTATTGACAAAATTAAAAAAATCAATATCGACTGTGTTACCTGCTGCCATTAATATGTTTATTTAAATATTCATTCAACTTGTCGTTAAACAACTTCGAAGAGCTACAGTGGTTAGCAATCGCTGTTTGATTTCGAACAGTGAACTTATCTTTTAAGACAAGTCCAACAAGCAATCGTAATTCCAGCTGTCAGATCGTTGACAATTGTGCTCAAGAACAAAATTCTACTTGAGTACCTGCAGTTTAATATAAGTAAAATGTAAACAATCAAGATTGATATCTTATCCTTAATCTTTTTATTTTTTTAAACACATGTTAGTCTAGACACAGGCTGTTTCAATCGTGTTTTATTTACTAAAACAACAAATTCGAGTAGACATTACATTTTACGATTGTTTAATAAAGAGAGCTGTGCCAACTGAGCAAAATATAGCGAATATAATTTATTTAAATGCCAATTTTACTTACCCAATTGTTAGTCTAGACACACGTTGGTCCAATCGATTTTTATTTAATAATACAATAAATTAGTGTAGACATAACATTTTACATAAGTGTTTAAGAAGAAGTGTGGGAGCTATGCCGACTACTCAATTAAGCAGTGCATCGAAAAAAAAGAATATTTTAATGTTCTGAAATTGCGTATGGCTCACTTTTGGAACTGGAAATCTGAAAATTAGACTTAATTGATACAGTTTTCTCAATAATTATAGACACAATAATTATTCCTAATTGCTCAATCTATCCACGAAATGTTCCCGTTTGGGTCTCGCGCAAGAAATTAGGAAATTAGGAGTTAACAGACAGTATTTTTGTAATCTGCAGGGTTTTTTTTTATATTGTTTCATTATAGGAACTATTAAAATTATTAACAACGTTTTTTTCATCTGTAGAATTATAATCGTATATTTTTATTTATTTTTTATAATACATTTTCATGAATAAATGGCAATATGTTGTGAGTATGGTTAATGTGTGGACGTTTCTGGTTTAATTAATGTACACTTTCTCTTTTCAGTATTGTATAGAAAACCACAAGCCCTGAAGTGGTTTTCAGTAATATCGTCGGAGGCTTCGATGATCTTGGCTTGGAAATAATCGAATACTTGGCTCATATTGGATTGTTGTTTTAAACCGTTAAGTTCGAGACGATAACTGGTCCACAGGTCTGGGTAACCGGTTTCAATAAGACAGTTTTGATTGAAATACGCATTCAACTGGTCAATAAAACTTTTCAAAGAGTTTACTGGAGCTATCAATTGAATTCTGATAGTGGCCGGTGATTTTGCCTGGTGGTAGACGTCCAAAAAACTATAGTAACTCCTTTTAAACGAATTTATATCAGGACGTATGTCCTTGCGTGCTATTTTGTTCGAGCTGATCGTATGGAAATACTTTAACGCACTGGAAGCGTACGTTAAACCTATCGAAGTCAATTCAAACGCCGACAATAGTGTGTTTTCGCAGGGGTTTATAGGTGAATTAGTAATCGAAGGCCTTCTATGTTGATAAGCAAAGTATCCACACTCGGTAGCCAGATCGTTGACAACTGTGCTCATGAACAAAAATCTACTTGAGTACCTGCAGTTTAACATGAGGAAAATGTGGTTGACAAGATCTACTATGTTTTCCGTTGTAATATCATTTTTTTTGTCGACCAAATTTGCCAGGTCATCGTCACCAAATTCTCCGGCAGCAGTCTTCGTTTTCGCGTTATCCAATATATTTTTCCATCCGGTATAAGACAGCAAACGTTTGGTTTCGTTGATCATTGCGTGTAGTCGTAAACACGACACGAACGGTTCAGATGCAAAAAAAAACCTCAATCAACAATATCGCGGCAAAACACTTGGTTAAGTTCATGTTGTGCGTTGAAAAATTCAATTTTACAATTAGCCGGCGAGAAAAATCAATCGTGCAGTAAGAATTAAACAACCGTAACGCTTAATTGATACTAAGCTTATGTTTTGCTAGTTCATATTTTTAGTTTTTAATTTACTATGTAAATAAAGCTAATATTGATTATTTTGATGAAGTTTTTGTACACGAAAGTCCGAACGTTCCATATGTTCATATATTTATACACGGGTTAGTCTAGACACGCGCTGTTCCATTCGTTCCATTTATTAAAACAATTAATTGGCGTAGACATAAAATTTCACAAATGGTTATGAAGACGTAAGGCAGCTGCGCAAATAATAAGGTCATCGAAAAAATAAGAATATTTTAATGTTCTGAAATTGGACATGGATAACTTGAGTAACCGAACACAGTTTGTTGGTTTTTTTTTTGGTTCCTTGTCCGATGAAATCCGATCAAATGATCACCCTGTATAAAGCTGGTTAACATCCGAATGTATCCATAAGTATGTTATTAGCAATGCATGTGGTAATAAAAAAAAAAGGTGCATAATGAAACATTAATAAAGTATGAAACTACAAAAACTCCTATCAGATGTCAACACCATGTCAGTGATTATACTCCTTCGAAAAAATTGTGCAGTACATTAATTAGAACGTATGAAATGTTGAGTGATAGGTAAAATTGAAGTAATGAAAAAAATTATTATTTAATTTACTAACTAACAACAAATGATTAACTATTACTTATTGTTAGGATTATATTCAAGTATTTGACTAAATATTTCGAAATAGGTGATTGCGCCATAGACACACAAATATATAAATAGCACGGGGTTGTCGGTTCGATTAAGATGTAGACGTTTCTGGGTTTCTTATTGTACACGTATTCGTTTCACTGTTGTACAGAAACCCGCAAGCCTGGAAGTTATGTTCTGTAATATCGTCGGATGCTTCGACGATTTTCATTTGGAGATAATTGAACAGTTGTTGTAAATTGGACTGTTGTTTTAACTCGTTAAGTCCGAAACGATAACTGGTAAACCGGTCAGGGTAACCGGTTTCCGCGCGACAATTCTGGTTGAAATATTCAGTCAGATTGCTGTTAAACGTCTCCAAAGAACTAACGGTGGCCTGCAATTGAATTCTAATCGTATCCGTCGATACCGCCCGTCGACGGTAGTCTACCAAGTGTTCGCAATCCCATTTTAACGTTTTTTCAATAGAACGCAAGCCCATGCTGTATAGTTTTCTCGGGATCAACGTTTGGAAGTACTTCAACGCACCATACGCGTACGTTAAACCTATCGAAACCAGTTCAAACGCATAACACAGTAGTTCTTCGCAATAACTCAACGGCGACTTTGTGAACGAACGTGCTCGTTCCGGATAAGCAAAGTATCCGCACTCGGTTGCCAGATCGGTGATAATTTTTCTCATGAACAAAAACCTACTTGCATACCTGCAGTTCAACACGAGGAAAATGTATTTGACCAGATACACCATTTCGTTTCTGTTTAAGGCCTCCATCCGGCCGATCGCCTTTGCCACGTCATAGTCGCCAAACTGTCCTGCGGCAGTTTTCGTTTTCACGTTATTCAATATGTCTCTCCATCCAGAATGGGATAGCAAAAGGTCTGTTGCTTTGACCATTTCGGACAGTCGTACACACGACGCAAACGGTTCGGATGTGAAAAACATCTCAACAAACATTATAGCGGCAAAACATTTGGTTAGATTCATTTTGTATATTGAAAAATCCAATTCTACAAGTGGCGGCCGGGACAAATAATCGGACCGAATGAATCAAACAATCCTAACACTAAATTAATACTAAAAATGGTATTTGCTAGTTTTTCGTTTAAATTTATTAGGGTTTTCTATGTAAAAAGTTAATGAAGCGAATATTGTGTATTCAATATGTATGTAATATTCGTATGCCTAATTATTTATACACATGTTAGTCTAGACACAAGCTGTTCCTAATGTGTTTTATCCAATAAAACATTAAATTAGTGTAAACATAATATTTTACCAAAGTTTAGGAAAACAGCACCCGTCTGTTTCGTTTCCTCGGGGCAATGAAAAAAAAATATTTTTATAGCTGTTATGCTATTTTAATGTTCTTAATTACATATTTTTGGATTCTAATACATTTCGCTTTTCGGACGTGCTTTTGGAACTGGATGTCTTGAAAATTTGACTAAAGTTAGACATAGAGTGATGTCTTAAGTGTTACGGTTTTCTCAAAAATCTGATGTCAAAACGTATTATTATTAAGGAAAAGCTTAGACAATAATTACAAACACAATAATTATTCCTAAATACACAATCTTCACACGGGATACTTTCAATAGAATGTTGTTATACATCCATCAAGTATATTATTAGCTGTAAATGGGATAATAATAGAAAGGTGTTTATAAAACTGTAATAACTCCCATAAGAAGTCAACCTTTGTCTGATTATTGTCTAATATTTAGAATGTATTTTTATTTCCTTGTGTAAATAATACATATATTTTTTATTTGAATCATATATTTATACACATGTTAGTCTAGACGCACGCTGTTTCAGTCGTGTTCTATTTAATAAAACAACAAATTCTTTTCAAACAAATTTCATACTTGGAACGTATGAATAGTTGAAACGCCGAGTGATAATCAAAGTACTTGATTTTTTAAAAAAAAAAACATTACAGTTTCTATTATGACTGTAATGATAATAGATTATAGTTGTACCGTAAGGTAATACAAGGTATTTGCATTTGAATTATTAAAATTATTTATAAAAAATTCTACCACTATCCAGTTACTGGAGGCATTCACTAATATTTTAGGCTCATTATTTTGTCAATGGCATAATCAATGGTCTTAAGCTATTGATATTTCATAACAGATATCTAATTAGTTAACAATTCAATTTTTTTTAATTATTTCTAGTGGTATATTTATTACATAACTCGTGGTTAGTGTGTTATTTGGATAAAATTCAAAAAGCAAAATTATATGATTTATTGTATTTTTTTTTTACTGTTTTCTCCATAGTTTATTTTCATTTAGCTGTTTTATAGGAAACCACAAGCCCTAAAGCGGTTTTCAGTAATATCAACGCAGACTTCGATGATTTTGGTTTGAAGATAAAGGAATAGTCGGCGCAAATTGGTTGTTGTTTTAAACCGTAAAGTTCGAGACGATAACTGGCTCACAGGTCTGGGTAACCGGTTTCCATAAAGCAATTTTGGTTGAAATATTCATTCAACTAGTTAGGTGACGATGACGTGGCAAAGTACTAAAGTAAGATAATGGAAAGAGTAACATAATATTTGGCGTGAATAATTACATTATACCTAATCTTGTTCAACTGCACGCTAGTAGACTTTTTTTCTTGAATACAATTACCAATGATCTGGCAACCAATAGTGTTGTGGATACTTTGCTTACCCAGATCAAATACCTTTGAACTATATTTCACCGTTAAATTTCTGTGAAACAACATTAATGTTCGCGTTTAAACTGACTTCGATAGATTTAATGAACGTCATGAGTGCATTAGTGCATT
>NW_026096025.1:0-20875 GCF_023614345.1 Adelges cooleyi
TTTAAAAAAAATCACGAATTGTACAATAATCTACATAAATGAACAAGTAGCTGTATAATGTAATAGAACTGACAACTGTCACTTAATATGATAAATGTTATTTTACTATATAAATATAGTTAAAACTAAAATTACCTCAATACACAATTTTTTTCTTGTCAGTTTTGCTGCCCAATCGACAATGGTTCATATAAAACCGTGTTAAACAGTATTATGGCCGGTATTTTTGTAAATGGTTCTCAGTTTGCATTATGAAGTTAGTGTAAGCACATATTTCATCGACTCGTAGGTTTGAATTAAAGATCTATTAATTTGCTGTTAAAACGAAATCGTTTTCGGGTTTTCTGCTGTTGTTGTCGTTGTAATTGTTCTTATTTGTACAAACGTTTCGAATACGAAAATATTTCACTCAAAAACAATATATTTTTTGTTCGACATTCTTTGACCTCTGCAGAATTTATTTTTTAATTTGTTACGAAAACAATTTTTTGTGGGAAATGTAAAATTTGCTACTTTTAGCAGGATATTTTCTTAAGAAAATACGGGGAAGATAACGATGTACCTATTGAAATCTTATGTACAATTTGTCACTGATTGCAGCAGTCAGTATTGTTTTGCCAAGCTCCATATTGTGTGATTTATGGTTATTCAGTTTATATATATATATATATATATATATATATTAAATTTTGTTTTTAAATATTGATGCACTAGATGCAAATTTTATTCACATTTGGTTAACATTTTTATATATGGTAGATCAAATGTCATATTTTAGTTAGTTTAACTTTTTATTATTTTACCAAAATTTTGCATTTTATATGCATTGGGTACAGAAATTTGATTATGAAATATAAAATTAAACTAAAATTTGGTGTTCGACTATCATCGATAAATTGTATACAAAATATATTCTTTAAAATGAAAGCTTAGACATACTAAGATATTTAGTTTTGAGTAATGCAACGCTCCACTATATTATCACAATTGATGTCATATTATAACTTGAGATATCAATTTGTAATTAATTTGTTGTTTTAAAGTTATCATTTTGAAGTACTTTAATTTTTTTATGAGTAGGGCTAGACATATGAGTCTAAGGTTGTTCTATATGTACGATGTATGTTCTATATGTAGAAAGACATCGTTGGCAAATCGAATACCCGGTTCAGATGAAGTTTTTTTTTGATGGAATGTTACCTGTTTTACTTGAAGTATGCGAAAAAACGGTCGTCATCCAATAGCATGGTACCTATGAAGACTGTTACAATCGCTGACAGGACATTTATTTCTGCAAGGTTAAGCTTGAGGATAAGTATGAGTTTCGGGCAAAATTGTATTTCGTTTAACACAATTACTTTTAACAAATCAATTATCGTTCGTTGATAAACTACGATGTCGGTTATTCCAGTTAATTATTACTAACAGTCTTGAATAAATTGACGTACTCTTAAGGTTTTTCATCTTGGACAACGCAAAATCCCATTTTTTCGACTCGAAATTTTCTTTTCAAAAGCCATCAAACGCAGACGGAACGCAATGACCGTTGAAATACAACTGTAATACACCACCGAACTGATGATTGTTTGCTATACCTTGCTCTTTTTCGTTCATTTCCCAAACGCGGAGCAATTCATTTAACCTGGTTTTGTTAACCTTTATTACACTTAGTGGTTATCGACAATCATTTATTTGATATTTTTCCGCGATGGCAATAGCATTTTTATAATATGCACAGTATTCACAATGGGGATCGAAATAATAATTATCTCCGCAATAATTGGCGTTTATATAGTTTTCGAGTTCTTCAAATATAAAATCGTGCATCTCATGTTCTTAACTAATCCGTTACGATCTTTATTAGCTATTTCGAAAAAATCTGCGTAGAATAAGTGTATTTTTTTGCACGCACTAAATCAGCCATAGCTCGTTCATTTGGACATCGTCTTTATGAAATGATAGATTAATAATCCGGACCGATTCGTCGACGAACGAAATTTCATTATTCGGAAATTGTTTTTTCGGATCTTTTTCCAAATACATATTCCGTGTCCAGTGCATGTGACCACTGTAAATGAACCTGCATTTAAGATCATTTAGTGTCATAGTCACGATCGATATTACCTTTAGTTTATTTAACGCTTTATCAAAACAATAATATCCCTTTTGCGGCGCACTAAATATGATAACGCATTCGATAGTTATACAACAAAAAATTTCCACAGTTTTATTGAACCATTTTTTTTAGTTTTGTTATGATGTCTCAAATAACACTCTGGATTAATATTGAATGGTATCTTTTTTTACCAAACTGTCTTGTTTTTAGAAATGTTACACTTACTTTCTAGTAAACAACAAAATGTACGTACGGCGACAACGCGCTGACAAAATTTGTATTTAATCAGCACGAGCCGTGCGAAAATCGGTTACTACGTCTATGATTTATTTATTCGAGGAACAACTGTTTGTGAACCAGGCGAACGTAAATCGCATCATGCTAACTTTTCGAAAGAGCGTACAAATTGAAGGTTAGGACTCGTGCAACCCAAGTACAAAAGCAAAACTAACGGATTTTTTAAGTTATTTAAGTTCAAATTTTAGGAGGTATGGTTGAGAAATGCACGCAGATAAAAATGACTCTACTTCATCCTTCCTACAGTCCTAAATTGTAAACTTTAATAACTTCAGGACTATTTGTTTAAAACTTTGGTAATCGACCATTCAAAATGTTCGGCAAATTACTATTAATTTAAAAAGTTAGTAAGATATACACGTTACCACTTAAAAATATGATAAAACTCTAGAAAATACCAAAAAGATAACATTTGAATATTGCCTAATATTGTAATATGGCATCACAAAAAATGTTTTAAAAAAGAAAAACAATATAATGTACTTCTATTTGTGCGGTGAAACCTGTTGTATAATGGTAAAAGTTAAAAATGCAAATTCAAATACTATAGCTACAATATAGGTACATATTATATTACAAACAAAGCGTGTCCCGTGACATTGAAATATTTCTTTTCTAGTATAAAAAAACATTTTTTTTGTACTGGTTTTCACTGTACTGATTTATTTAATACTTAATTTTAACGTTAATGTTGGAATAAAATCCTTATTCAGAAGCGTATCAAATAATAAAGGGTTGAATAAGTATAACAAATACAATGTTTAATATTAATATGTGTACACGTATAACTAAAAACGAACTGTCTTCTAATAACAATAATTAAATACTCGGTGTACACGAAATACAAAATATGTTTACTAAGAATTATATCGACCTACTAACTATGTAATACACTATGGTGTTTGGTTTACAATTCCAACAGTTAACGTTGTATTTTTTTTATATTACAGGAATAAGTAAAAATATGTGATCAAAGCTTCAGTGCATCGTTTAGCTTTACAAACCTATACATTGCAGTATTCTCATAAAAATCAACCTAGCACAAACATTTTTTTATATAATTTTTTTTTGGTCTAGCAAAAAAGTTCTGTAGATAATATTATAGGAAAGTGATTTAATAACTATTCTAGTTTCATTAGTATTAATATAGCCGTTAGGCTGTACTTTGTATGTGTTCGTGAAATAGAATATATTATTAAAACATATTACCTCCGCAATGCTTAAAACACGCAAGTCATCTAAAATCTCAGAGGTTAAAATAATAATACACATTTTTCATTCGCAAACAAATATTATGATATTATTTTTCTTAATATAGTATTATACATATATTAAATCCTTATTCTTAATTATAATTACTTATAATTTCTCATTAATAATAAAAAATAACAATTTTTTTTTTGCCATGAAATAAAACAAACCGATATTATGTTTTTGATGATTGAAAATTATTATACATTTTTCATTTTTTATTTTGAAATCGGCTAACGCAAAACAAATGTTGTATTTTCTTCAGCTGACGCTAATATACGAATAAATGTTCCGTCGACTGGCTTTAATGCATGTAATATAGCAGAAGTGTAAGTTTTTAGCGTTTTAACATTATTGTCGATGCTCTCGTACGTTGACGAGAGGTCTTTTGGAACATTAAATTTTTGTAATTGTCGATCGATTTTACTACCGAGTCTTAAATCTTCTGCAGTTTGACAAAAATATTTTCTCATAAACATTTCCCTTGTAGCGAGTTGTTCTTCGGTAATGTTTTTGAAGTTATCCCTTATAAGGTGTAATGCCGTCCAGTAGATGTTTTCCTTACACCCTAACATCCTTAAGGCAGTTACGAGAGCTGAACTGGGTGTATTCCATTTATAACTCATAATTGTGTTTACTCCAGCAGGTCGGCTCCGTAAGATTAGGTATATACGTACGTGAACCCACGCGAAGTACATAAGCCTTAAGCAGATACATTTCAAAATCAGGGCATTGTATTTGTTGCCTTCGATCGGGTCCAATTCCCATTGATGAGTCGATTGTTGCTGCCTGTACACCGTGGCGAAAACGAAAAACTGACTGTTGACATAACTCGTTTGGAGTTCCAGTCCGGAGCCATGAGTCGACCAGTCAATAATGACATCTTCATTTGAATACAGATGCTGCAACATAAGATTCTGTACCGTGTAGTGTTTACTATATGCGTAGGGCTTTAGCACACCTCTTGCGTACCACAATTCCCTGTGGAAATTATCGCAGCCGACGAGAACGGATATCGTTGACGCCTCCGAGGTTGTATTGCCTCGATACGCTATATATTTCTGCTGAAGGCATTGGCCAGCGAACGGTAACACCTTTGCTCGTATGCGCTTTTTGAGATTATTGAAATGTTTTTCGTTTCTTTTTAAGTCCGAGTCCGGAGCTGCGAGAGCCGCCACAAAGGTGAACATTTCGATTTGCCAATCGTGAGCGTCCCATTTCGCCAGGTTCAACAGGGACAACATGTTTGTCACATCACTTTGATTTTCCAAAACGAACCTTTGAAGGATATACATTAGATCCCCGTCGGCATATCCTACGTTGTAGATTGCTTCCAGTTTGTCCAAAACGTTCAAAACGAACAACCCGTGAATACACTGAATAGCTTGCATTTTTTGACGGTACTTTTCAACCGCCACTTTTTTGTCGTTCAAACAATTTTCGTCGGGATAGCAATCAACCGAAAGAAGTGTCATTTCGATTTCTGTTAATTCTTCAGCTGTCTCGTCTAACGTCGGCATAGAATTTAACGATTGTACAAATTTCACGTCATACAGTTCTTCTAAGTATTCCTATAACAATTGTGTTATTTTCACATTAACAATTCTAACAATGATAATGTTAATTGTTAAGCGTTATGAAAACCGTTAATTGTTTGAAAAATGATTATTTGAGTTAATTCTACAATAAATCATTGAGTCGTATTTTATTTGTACAATTTTTTCTTTTAGTAGTATTTAAATAATTTTGTATTGAATAATTGTAGGGCTTGGGACCACAAACTTGTTTTTTTCACCAAAAATAAACAGTGAAATCAAACTATTACCCACAAAACACATTTTTTTTAACCAGAGAAATATATTAACAATCTGTACAATTTGTACATTTAGAGAATATGATGAAAGTTACATACATGACATTGAAATTATATTTTATGGGCAGACCCTCTGCAGTATCAACCGTCTAGGAAATAAATAATTTTTTTTTTTTCCTGTAAACAAGTTATCTAAAAGGATAAGTGTTTTTTCTTCATTTAGAAAACTTTTAGCAGTGGATTGACGTGGTAGTTAGTAGAAGTCAAAGAAGTTTAAAATTGATTTATAACTGTTTTTTATGTTATACTTATCATTGATAAATTTATCAAAACTTTCATTTTTGCAGTCTCGAAATCAATATAGAAAGTACTATCCAAAAAATAAGGAATTCAATAAAGTAGATTTTGGTACACCCAAAATGTTCTTAAATTTAAAAACTGTTGAAAAAATAATTATTGTAAGATAAAATAGAATTTTTTAAATTTTTTTATCCTAAGAATGCAAAATATTTTGTGGGAGTTACAAAAAAAAATAAAACAAATTTTGTACCTTTAAAAATAAAATTAACTCTTTACAATGTTCCATAAATGAAACAATTCGAAATTTAGCGTTTTTCCGCGAAACTAAAATTCATAAACACTTTATTTTTATTTTTGAAGTAGTAATAGTACATTAAAAACACATTAAAAAAAATAGTTATGTAATAAATAGTTAAAGGAAATGACGTCCTCTTAATATTAATCGGTCAATAAAAATTTAATTAATTTGTGCAGTTTAAAGAAATTAGTCGATTATAATTACCTCACTTGGAAAATTTTGGACAGTTCTTGGTGCTTTTACTAAAGCGTTAAAACACGCCAACAAAAAAATAATTTTCGAAATCATTTTTTTCGTTTACCTACTATGAAATATAAAACTCAAAACAACTAGAGAAGTAAAAGTCAGATAAAGCACTAAGCTGAATTTCAATGCTTTTCTTAAAATATGTCATTAAAATATTTTTTGCCGAGTAATAATAAAGCTACGTTAATACAGATGGCCTTAGTTAAATAAAAAAACATCAATTTAACGTGCGTGTTTTTTTTTTTACTCTAGTCTGCCATCCTAAAAACATCAGTTCTTACGATGAAATTTAAGGGTAGCTAGAAAAATAAAGCTTTAACATTATGTAGTGGAAATAAATAAAATAGTTTAAGTACTACTTGGTATACAGGGTGATAATTGTATTGTGAACCACTCAATTTGTTATAAGGTGTAATAAGAATTTTTTTTTTAACATGTTATTGTGCTGGGGGTCAATCGGAAAAACTGTTGGTGCGTGCATCAGAGATAATAAATTAGAGAAAAGAGATTTGAGATAAAAATAGTGATAATGCAATAGAGATAAGTGATTAGATACTGAACGTTACCGAGGAAAATTTGTGCGTGTGGGGCGATCTAGAGGTCAAGCTTAAGACTACGTACATTTAACATTTTTTTGTGGCCACAATCCAAAAACATCTTACTTAAATGTTGAGTATACATCATAAAGTACCTCATAAAAAAAACCATAGGGGTTATACGGCTCGTAATGCTGTGACAAATGTACAGATTGTATTTATGTTTTTCATAAACCCAAAACTTGTTTTTCATTTTTAGAATGGAAAATTTAAGTAACTTTATCATTTTATCAACATTTTCTCATTAATTTTTTTAAATGTAGTATCATTTTTCTACCTACTTGATAAGTTGATACTTATAACTGGGGTTGGGCATTTAATGTCATATAAATGCCCTAAGATAATGCACCTATAAAATACAATTAATAATATATATTTTTTTTTTTTTTGATTACTGACAATCATTTATAATTATAATATCATATAATATATAGAACAAACTTATCAATAATAAGTATTGAAAAAAAATATTTGTAAATTAATTTCAAAAAAAATGTAATGGTTTTACGACGGTTATGATGTAGATTTATTCCATTATTTCCACATTTTTTACAGTGAAATTATATATAAATTCTAAATTACTAAATTCATATAAGCGTTCTTGTGTTGAAGTTCCAGTGAAAGTCTACAGGTAAAGTAATCAATCAGTTAAGGGTTGTTATATCGGCTTTGTAAAACAACATTTTTAGTTTGGACAGTAAGAGCTAATTTTGTTAATTTTGCCCAATCTGAACAATAGTGTAGCATCTCAAAAATTGTTGATTTTGAGTCACACATAAATTGATTTGTTATAAATCACGTTGTTTATGAATATCTAGTGCAGAAAGTAATACTGTTATTAATGAACGAATTAAACCATTTAAAAAATGATCACATTAGACATTAATAACATTTTGAGTATACTTTAGCGAACACTTTTATCAAATATTTTTTAAATCGAAAATACTATTTATACTGACAACGAATCTGCAAATCTTTTGCTAATAGCCCTTATTTTAGTAGTTATATACATTTACTGATTGCATTTACTCATGTTACATTATGATCGTTAATCCAGACGTCCCACATTCCCCCGCTTTACGTTTTTTCAAATTTTTTTTTCCTACCTACTTGATAAGTTAACTTAACCTAACGGTTTGTCAATAATTATTTTAAAATCTTTTACAGTGACTGGTTTTACGGCCAATCGGACAATGAGAACATAAGTATGAACTTTTTGTGCTACCGGTTTTGGAGAACCGAAGAAAACGATGAGGGGAAATGTAATATCTTAACAAAGTCATAGTTAATGAACAGAGGGTGAATATTGAGAATTTAAACGCTAACATTATTTTTGAAAATACAGTACAATGTTACCTAAAACAGCAGAAATTGTTTTTTCCAAAATATTGATATCTTCCGAGATATACATAGACACTCGATGAATGTCTTACCAATAATGAATCACCTGTATACATATATTATGTAACTAACATGATTGATTTTGTCAATTCAACAAAAGTTTATAGTTTATTTAGCTAAATATCAAAAATAATTTTAGTTAGGATTTTCAACTGTACATTTTTTGTGTATAACTACTCAATTAGTTGCGTTAACTTATTGAATGATTGTTTATTTGTTGATTTCCGTGTTAGTGGCGTGGCGTGGTTAAAAGGATGTAAGCAGTGATATTTTTTTCAAAAATCATATGTAGAACTCGGTTGTTAATGACCATAAATGTGTTAAAATATGTATTTCTAAATATCAAAATATGCAATAATATGCCTTTATTGAGTTCGCCTAAAAACATGTAGCTGACTTGAATATGTAGATAACATTTAGCATAGGTTAATTATTTAAAAAGGCATTATACGTATCAGGATAACATTGAATTACTATTATTTTCAAACATAAACGAAAAATGGTATTTGGGACAATATTTTTAATCAGAATTTTTGTTTAATACTTTTCTCATATTATGTATTATTTTCTTTGATACTTTCAAACGCGGTTAAAGATAGTAATAAAATGGCAAATTTTTAAATTTATACTTATGAAAAAGTTACTAAATCTAGAAATAATCGTTATAGGCAAATATATGCAATATAAGTTTGCTGATTTGAAATCTAGTTTTTTATGAATCGAGTTTATATAGTACTTTAGTATAATTCTGATTTCACTAAAAACGTATGCAAAGTCATAGACATCCGAGCTTTAGTCATTAGAATATTTTGTAGAATACTTAAGAACATTTTGTAAAAAACAAATTTCGTCCTTTTTATTTTTTTTAATAGCTGTTATAACAACATTATAAAATTTGTGATACACGTTATAAATATCAATTATGTACTATTAAACCACGTTTATCGGTAATGAAATTGTATTCAATAAAATAAATAAAAAGAACGGGAAACCTATGTGGCGAATGACAGTGTAGATGAGACAACAATAATCAAACATAAAATGACAACGAACGTTTTTCCTTTGATTTAAAGCGTAAGCAGTGCTTACATGCACGCTAAGTCCCTGCTGTTCCGTGTATAGTACAAACTAGCGGTAAAAAAAAATTCGGACGTAAAAACAATAAGAATATATTATACTTTGAAAACCTTAGGAACTACATTTATTACGCCGAGTGACAATTTTTAAATCTACACATAGTATTTTTTTTACATGTGAACACAGGTTTTTTTTTTGGTTCAAGACGCATAGTCACGTTATGAGTTGTACACATTGTTAACAAAAAAAAGTTTATTGACTTATAAAAACACTATGGAAAAAAAAAAAAAATTATTAATTAGACTCGATAAAATCGAGGTTTTACGATAAAATACTGTACTCTGTATACGATTTATTTAAAATTTCACTCACTTCATATTATTCTGTACCTGTCAGGTTGATGTTTTATATGTAACCGAAGCCTGTATAAAAACGTAGCTTTTTTTTACCCGCAAAACCAATTTTATGGTCATATTGTAAGAAAGGCATCGAAATTCCGTTTAGTGCTTTACCTGATTTTTACTTTTCTAGTTGTTTCTTAGTGTTATATTCCATAGTAGATAAACGAAATGATTTGGAAAATTGTATTTTTATTGCCGTCTTTTAACGTATTAGTAAAAGCTGGTCAGTGTCTTTCAGCTCGCCAATATTCTACAATAGAGGTAAATATAATCGAGTAACATATTTTAATTATTTTTTTTTAGTAGACAAAAATTACCTATTTTATGTTTTTCATAAGCCCACAAAATGTTTTGCGTTCTTAGGATACAACAATTTATCAGAGTATAAATATTTTACCATCAATTTTTTAAATGTGATAACGTTTTGGGTGTAAATCTACTTTATTGAGTACCTTTTTTTTTTTTTAATCAATAATACTTTTTATACTGATTTTTCGGATGCAAAAATGTATGGAAGGCTTTTTTTTGCTCTTTGCTCTTTTAGGGTTTCTTTGTGGTCTTTCTTAAACTGGACCGTTTACTCGTATTAACACCGTATTTTATTAATATTGTTTTTACGTTGTTATTTCACCGTCGTCTGAAATCAACCGTCTACGAGCGAGTGAATCACCGCAACACCACCGGATTTCAGGCCAGATTTATATTAATTATATTTATGTTATAATTTATGTTTTTTTTTTATTGTAGCTGTTAGTTAATAAGCTTATATACAACAATATTATTGTCTCCTTAGAGAGCTGGCCAGTAGGTAAGACCTTATTTGTATATAGTTTTTTTTTGTCTAAACAGTAGTTAGTTATAATAATTAATTTCCGTGTTGGATTCGTTAAAACCCTCTATACAGTCCTTCAAAATACCGAACATTATTTGGTCCTTCAGAACCTAGGACCTGCAAATCTTAAGCGGTTGAGACTAGTACAGATCAGATTTAGATTAATATAAGTCGGAGACATATGTATATTTCTTCTCGTTTATTTACAGCTTCCTTTAATATTATAAAGTGATAGTCTCAATTTTGTTTGTTTAGCATTGAAAATATACAAATTTATTTAAGTGATTCTAAATAATTGGTTTACTCATCACTGCTAGTGAGTTATAATTATTTCAATTGTTACCGTTTATTTTTAATAATAAGTACTGCGCCGTTCGGGTTTTCATTAAGTTGGACTTTGGACCGTGAAAAGTTGTGTTGGTTTTAAACGTTTGAGTTTACTATTCACCGGCTGTACGTACCCCGTCCCGCGAAGGCAACGTGCACCCGCACGCTCCATCCCGATAGTGCCGCCGAACGTCGAGTGGAACGAGTGTACGAGGCGGGTGAGGCACTCGAAAAAGAACCTACAAAGAAAATCGCAAAAAGTAAACTTAAAATTATGTACGCGACGACTGAAAACTTGTTGAATGGTTTTGAAACCCAGCTGGCAACTGTTTATACGCCACCAATGCAAAACTACGATAGAGGCCGAAAAAAAGGTAAATACAAAAAAGATACGAGCTGACTTCGAAGAAAAATACGTTGCTTGCAAAGTTATTGCAGACGAGTTTTTACCCGACCAACCACCTGTGCTTTATTTGTATAAAACATTTTTTGAAGCCAAACCTTCTACGCCCAATGTTTACTACTCAGTTGAAAAACTGACCGTTCCTAAATTCGGAGGGAATCCTATATGGACTACACAAGCTTCAAACATATGTTTGACAAGCGAGTCCATGAAACATCCATGCCATCGGTTGTCAAATACGGTTATCTTAAGTCTTATTCAGAAGGAGAACCATTGAAGCTCATAAGTAATTTAATGTTAACGGACGAAAACTATGAGTTGGCTTTATCACAATTAACAGCGCGATATTCCAACCGTCGGGTGATAGCCGAAAGTCAGTACACTAACAAATTAGTACATGTCGCTTTCTGGGACCGAAAGATTAGAATGTCATTAAATAAGTTAGATAATTAAATTCTACTAAATTTCCAAAAAGTGTTGATATTGAGCTTAACTTTGATAATGTATGATTATTATTTACCGAGACCTCATTATCTAAATTAAAAATGAAAATTACAAATCTGTGATACGGGTGGCGAGTGCTTCGATAAATTTAAGTTTGTAAAAATTAAATCGAGTATATTGGCACAGGGATAACGTATACATGGTGATCATTTTATCGTGAACCACTCAATATCGCATATTAGGGTTTAAAAAGAAAATACATTTTTTTTTAAAGTGTTTTTGTACAATGTGATCTCAATTTTTTTTCTACACCCTTCCAACTTTTTTGATAGCAACTCTTGAAACTTAAGTGGTAATGCATACATATTTTAACTTTTTAAATTGACAATAATCTACAAAAAGTTTTGACTGTTCGATAATCAGTTTCGGTTAATTTTTCAAATTAAATTTTAGGGCAGGAGGAAAGATGGAATGTAGAATTATTTTTATCTTCGCTTTCTTCCCAACCGAACTTCTCCTCCCATCCTAAGTTATAAACTCTTACAACTTTACAAATAGGTGTTCAAAATAAATTTAATTTTTTTTTCCATAGTGTTTTTATACAATATGATCTCAATTTTTCACAATTTCTTTGTTTTGGCCCCTTTAAACATAAATGGTACCACTTACATTTCATTAACCTTTTAAACTGAGAATAATGTAGTAAAAATGTTGATTGGTTGATAACCAGATTTGAACAATTATTTTTTTAATAATAAGAGTTTTTAAGTTAGGATTGGAGAGAAAGTACGGCTGGGAAGTGCGCGCAGATAAAAGTGATAGATAAAAATAAATAAAAAAGGGATACATTGATTTCGCATTGTTTAAAAACCATATGATAAAAATAATGGAATTTCATATCAAAAACTCTTTGAGATATTGAGTGGTTCATGATAAAACTATCACACTGTATAATAATTACACTGTGATAAATTGTGAACGGAAAATCAGTCATAGATGAGATCAACAGGCCCGAAGTGACAGCTGTCAGCATCAAACTGGTGTTGTTCCATGGAAAGGGTGTGCCAAGAAAGTTATATTCTCCCGCAATTATGATATCAGTATAATCACTAAAACGAGAAAACAACTAGTCAATCGTGGCTGCATGAATTTCGTATACCTATATGAATAATATTCAAAATTATAACTACAAATTGCTTATAACATCAAATATGACACTATTTTGGTATTTCTCTAGGGGTAATGTGGCATTAAACAACTTCTTCTCAACTAAAGAGTGCAAAGGAGTAGTTTTGTTGATTCTTAATAAGTAGAAAAAGTACTATCAAACCGTTATATTATAATCCTTTTTTGTAATGTATAATATATTGTATTATGTTTTTGTTTCTAGAGATCACAGTCCAACGAAAATCTACAGGTAAAGTAAACAATTAGTTAACAGTTATTAAATCGGATTTGTAAAATAGCATTTTTAGCTTGGACAGTAAAAATAACTTTTGTTAATTTTGCCCTGTCTGAACAATAGTGTAGCATCTCAAAAGTTGTCGATTTTGAGTCACACATATATTTAGCAAACACCTTTATTAAATATATTTAGCATAGAACAGGCCTAAGCCTTAGCTTCCTAGCTTAAAAATTATACGAAAAACGACACAAAATAGTGCCATAAAATAGCGTCACGAAAGTAGCGCGTCTACTTTAAATGTATAACATAACGAGTCATCGTTGACATATAAACGTTTTGGGCATAACTTATAATTAAGACTGTACTATAGTCAGGAAATTATAGATCAAAATTAATCACTATCCAGGTACAGCCAGCAGCCTAATAATAAGCATGTTCCATGTTTTATAATTTTGGTCGTTAGGCTTTACGAATCAGCAAATTTTGTACTAATTGATTTTATTTTGGAAGCTATAGTCATATACTAATAGCATATACTCATTTTAAATTCTGATCGTGTTTTCCTACCTACTTGATAAGATGATATGAGTTTATGAGCGTTGTATTACAAAATTAATAAAAAAACGTTTCATTTATAGAATTTTGTTTTCGAGTTTAACGAAGATCAACAGGTAAAGTAAACAATTAGTTAAAATTTATTGTATTGGATTGAAGATTGAAGTACACTTTAAAATACATTTTTCGTCTTGAACAGTAAAAAATATATTTAATTATTTTTCTTATATCTCGTCCGGTTCATCTTGACAAATAATTAAAGAGGTGCAGCCAACATATTTCTTTTATAGGTTGTATTAACTATTGAGTTATAGAGTGTTTATAAAAAGAGGCAAAACAAATACTATTGATAGTGGATTCATTCTTAACAATGTCTACCAGTATTACTAAAAACAGTGGATCGTAGATTAATATTTCCCTGATATTGGTAACACTAACATCCGACCATCTTCTTCGAACCCCTGATCTGTTAAATGTGTAATATTACAAAGTGTCTTGTTGAACTGGAAGAGTCTTAATAAAATTCTTGTTTTTTAATCGTTGTGTATGAATAAAATGGTTCTAAGCAACTACCAGATAAATCTACATTAAAAATGGCATAAGAAAATCAAAAGAAAACTAGCTCTCCTATTTATTGAAATAGGTGGGAAAAAATGTAGTTTGTAAGTATTAGTTTTATTTTTCCATTTTTGGACCAATAAATAAAATTTCCTTGGAAGTAACAAGGTTTTGAAAAAAATGGTTTTATCTGGTTGTTGTTCCAAGCTCTTCAAATATCCTATTAAACATTAATTAATAAGGAGTAAAAAAAAATTGTAAAACAAAAAACTTAAAATTAGATTATAAAGTCTATGCGGAATTTACTTGAAAAATCATTAATCAAACAACTAAAGTTTGAATAATGTATTAACTCAATTTATTGAGATTATTTAGATGACTTCTTTTTAAATACGTTTTTTCTGCTTGTATACTTCTAAATTTTAATATCTTGTTATACAAGACTTGTTTGTTTTATTTGTTAACGTCCAAAATAACAAAATTGCTACAGGAACACTTGGAAGAACTGTATGACGTGGCATTTGTAGAATCGTTAAATTATATGCCGACTTTAGCCGAAATGGATGTTAAATTTGGAGAAAAAGAAATGGAACTTCTTTCAAGAGGTTGCTGGCCTATCAGAGAAGATTTGAACGACAAAAAAGCGTCCGTTATAAAGTACAAGCAAAAAATGCAAGCTATCCAGTGTATTCATGGGTTGTTTGTTTTGAACGTTTTAACCGAACTTGAAGAAATCTTTGAAGTACGATCATACAGCTCGGTGATAGAATATTTCAATGGCAAGTTCTTTTCGAATCCCAAAGTGTATCTGACCAACATGTTGTCCCTATTGAACATGGCAAAATGTGATGCTTACGATTGGCAAATCGAAATGTTCACCTTTGTGTCAGGTCTCGTAGATTCGGACGTGGACTTTGAAATGTACAAACAACATTTTGAAAATAACAAAGGACGCATGCGAGGAAAAGTGTCAGCGTTCGTTAGCCAATGTTCCGATCATAAATATTTAACGAATCCAGGCAATGCAACTTTAGAGGCGTCAACGATAACCGAACTCGTCGAAAAGGCTTATGAACATGTGAAATTGTTGGACGCGAGTGGTGTGTTAAACACCTATAAATATTATGAATATTACACAGTAGAGAATCTATTGTTGTTCCCACTGTACTCGCATCATGGTTTAATTTTAAACTGGTCGATGTTTGGTTTCAAATCCGAAACGCTTAATATCAAACATAAGTTGTATAAATACGCCAAGTTTTACACTAGGCAAAAATTGCATCATCAATGGGCATTGGACCCGATCAGTGATAATAGGTACAATGCCCTGATGTTTAAATGTATTCACTTAAGACTTGTGTCCTTTGCATGGCTTCACTTACATGTATACCACATCTTACGAAGCCGACCATCTGGCATAGACACACCTATGAGGAAAATGTGGTTAACGCCCTGTTTAGGTCTCATAAATGCCTTGAGGATATTTGGGTTTAACGACAACATATATTGGTCTGGAGTACACGTTATGAGGGGCGACATATACAACATTACCGAAGTTCAACTCGCAGAACGGGAAGGGTTGACTAGAAAATATTTTTGTCAAATGGCAGAAAACTTAGGACTAGGTAAGGAATCCGAAATTGATGGATATTTACAAGAATTTGTAGTTCCAGATGACCCTGACGAAACATACAAGATTATCGATAATAATACCAAAATGATAGACAAATACACTCATGATGTATCAGAGGCATTAAAACCAGTCGACGGCACGTTTATTCGTATATTGTTGGCCGCTAAAGGAAATAAATACTTTTTTATTCAGTAGATGATTTAATGATGAAAAAAAAATGATAACAATAGTTTTAATGAAATTGTACTATAATGTTAATAATATTTTATATTAGATGATAATTTTCTTTACTTTTTGATGTATAGTTAATCATAATAAATGTCGTGTTGTAAAATGTTTTCTTTAATAAAAACACTTAAACTGCAAACTTTACAAACTGCATGTCACACTAACCTTATAAGCAGTGTTTAGCAATGACTGATTTTTAATTATCTAAACTCGTTTTTAGATGATATTATGCGTGTATTTAGCATCGATGTGCAGCTAATATTAATAATAATAATATCATGAGTAGTAAGTTGAGTCTTACGATCCCCAAACGTGAAGACATGCGAGTGACCCTCTAGAAAATCTATCCTAATCTAATCGGTATTGGTCGTCGTGGACATGCGGGCAATTGTGCACATAAACGTTTTAATACATTTTTTTTAAAACTGCCACTGAATATTTTTATGAATTGAGTATTTAAATATTATAATCAGAAAAATACTTGGATCCAATGAAAATATAATGTACTCGTAATGTTTTTCAATGTTAGAGTTTTGTTAATTTTTTTTTTCTTGTACAAGGTTTCAACTTTTCCATTATTTATATTTAAATACTCTTTTTATGTATAAGGAATGACAATACAAATTTGGAACTATTTCGAATATGAAAAAAATTATAGCGTGCCGCAATTTTATGATAAAAAAATATGTATGGTTGAAACTTTAAAATTTGTATTTTACTAAAGTAGTGAATTAAATTTCAAATCATATTAGATATTTTTAATAGTTAAGAAGAGTTATTTTAAGCATTTAATGCTGGGATCAATAAAACCAAGTTGATTCCATTCTAGCTCAACTGTATCTTTCCCTGTTAAACATTTTTTAGCTCTGACAAAAAAAAATTACAAGTGAAGCAAAGCCAAGCTGTGGAAACTATACATGTTCTCTTAATAAAAAAACATCACAGTTTTTAATTATTTATATCATCTACACACGTGATAATCATGTGAACGAAGAACGTGGGTTAAATACTGACCGAAGGTTCGGTCAAAAAAAAAAAAAAAATAACTTGTTTTCGTTTTTATGGTAAAAAAAACCTAAGTGAATATTTTTATAAATTGAGTACTTAAATATTATTTGTTGTTGAACAAATTGTAAATTTTGAGCTCTGCTAAGTTATTAAGCAGTCAAAGCATCTGATAGATACAATTTTAGAATCATTTTCTCGCAAAATATTTAATTAATAACTTTCCAAACTTAAAACGCTATTTATAAAATACTTCAACACAATATTAGTAATAAGTATACAATTTATATGTTATAAGTTTATAATAATCTATTGTATCAAAGCACCAATTGTATCAAATAATTACATTTCAATACATTAAACAGCGGCGTGGTGAAAACATGGCGTTCGGTTAGACACCAATCAAGTTGATACCAACAGAAAATTATAATAAATGTTCCGTTTCTCGCGTCTGGTTCAACGTATGTAAAGAAAAAAATATTTAGTTGAAACCTAAAGCTCGTACTTAGGAGGATTGCATGTGTTTAGCATTAAGTTTTAGTGAAAAAATACCTATACAATTCGCATTAGAATGCCTTACAATGCTAGTGTAGAGGTCCCTTAATAATAAAATAATAATATTTCTTATATAACGTATCATTTTTGCTAAGATAAACCAACACGATGAAAGATAACGATACACGCATATTTACTGCAAAGTTCTACGAAATTTCACTCACTTCATATTATTCAGTACCTGTTAAACTGTTGTTTTTTATTTAACTAAGGCCACCTGTATAAAAACGTAGCCTTCTTTTACCCGCAAAACAAATTTTAAGGCCATATTGTAAGTTAAACATCGAAATTCCGCTTAGTGCTTTACCTGACTTTCACTTGTCGAATGGTTTCTTAGTGTTATATTTCATAGTAAATGAACGAAAAAATGATTTGGAAAATAATATTTTTGTTGCCGTCTTTTAACGTTTTAGTAAAAGCTGGTCAGAGTTGTACTAGAGCTAACCAAAATTCTCCAATAGAGGCAAGTATAATCGAGTAACGTCTTGTAATTTTTTTTTAGTAGAAAAAATGTATTTCAACAAAATGTTTAGTGTTCTTAGGATAAAGTATTTTATCAGAGTATAAATATTTTATCATCACATTTTTTTAATGTGAAATCATTTTGGGTGTGAATCTACTTTCTTGGATACCTTTTTTTTTAAATCGATAGTACTTTTAATACTGATTTCGGAACTGCGAAAATGAAGGATCGCGTGTACTACCGAAAGTGAGTACGTGGTATTTTATATTATGTCTTTCCGCATTCAACCTTCTCCCCCGACGTGGAAGTTTTCTTTCCTATCTTTTTGAAAACTCATAACAATATTTTATTACAAAATTATTTTATATTTTAATGTGATAAATTAAGTTCACATTGCTTAAGAACAATATGAAAAAAGTGTATAATATCTTATTAAGCCCTATGAGATAGGACCATTACCTTTTGTTCCACACATTTTTTATTCCATGAGAAATTTGTTCCAAAAATATTATTATCCAAGACTATGGCTTGTTCCAATGGACATTTGTTCCAACCACTTTTTTTTCGCTTAACAGTTATGCCAACGGACGTTTTGTCCAGATTGTAATTGTTCCAATATACATTTGGCCCAATATCAATTTTTTCCAAATGAGTTTGTTCCACAATACATCTGTTAGATTAAACAATTCGTCCTATAAAATTTTGGAACAAATGGCAAATCACAAATGGAAGAAATGTTTATAGTGAACATTGTTGGTTTAAAAAAAACCAGTACAGTGGGGTCGGGGCATAGTGGGGACGGAACATAGTTGGGTCGAGGCATAGTCGGGACGGGGAGGTCACAGGTTTACAGGAATTTTTAAATCTGAAAGTGATAAAATCACTTTTGAAAAAACGCTACGATACAATTTGGTAGTTAGTATTTTCAAGCCAGTACAGTCCAAACCAAGCACAGTATAAACCAGTAAAGTTAGAAAGTTTTAAATTGAGGTTCTGTATTTACAAATAAGCATTAAAAGCGTTTATTTGAAAGTGATTTTATTCAATTTTATCACTTTTATTTATAATAATTCCTGTAGACATGTGACCTCTCCGTTTCCTCATTGCTTTGATTCCATAATACTCTACTGTACTAGTCCTCTCGGATAAAATCACTAGTAAAAAACTTAGGTACAAGTAAAACAAGTAAAAAAGAAAAAAATTTAATTTTTGTAAACTAAAAGTCAAAAGTTGAGATGAGACTTAAAATTGTTATAATTATTAGATACATTTTTTTTAAAGATTTTAGTGGTTTTTTGTTGTATGTAAAATATACGCAATCTGCGAAAACACAGTTTTCCGGCAATTAAAAAAAAACTGTAGTGCCGAATTTGTTTTCCGTTAAATATGTTATGAATACATATGAATTCTAACTAATGACAAATTTTCAACCTAAATGTCTTAAAATTACGGCAAAAAAACTAAAAAAACTTGAACCCCCCCCCCTAGGGGGCTGGGAAATGAGTTTATTTTAAATTTGATACAACTGACGTGTGCGGGCATACCAGATAAACATTCCTTATAAACTTCAACTCGATCCAACTCTTTTTCTCGAAATTTTAGCCAGTAAAAGTTCTAACTTAAAAACTCGTACGGTTTTTTTTTGTTTTTTCAAATTTCGTCCGTGAAGAAGTAAACTTTTTCAACTTTTACCCCCCTTCAAAGTACCAACCAGATAACATTGGTGATTTATAGAGTTGCTATTCGAAGTTATTGGTCCAGTATTAAAAAAGTTACAGTGTATACAGATAAAAAAAAAGCCCACATCAGAGTTAAACCAATACCTTCTCGCTTTGCATCGAAGCTAAAATAACGGCTTATCATTTTATACATTTTTATAATTTTATATAATATAGGTATTATAGGTATTGGATATTGATTATTAACATGAAAATGTTACAACAATATTATTTTTAGCATAATATAATATTACTAGCCATGCTAGTTACGTTAGATGCCTAAATGTACATATTACATACTTCAAATAATATGATATGGATGATATGACAACTATGATACATGCATTTATTTTTCCTATATACCTACGAATTTCTTATTATTATGAACTAAAAATAATGTTGAATTCATTGAACATTACATAATAATTCCTAGAATTAAATTTCTGGACGCTTAACCAAATATGAATGAAACGTAATGAACATATCAGTATAATTCATACAGTCGTTTTGGATAATGTAGTCTAAATAGTCCTGTTAAATGTCATTCAATCAAAAATTCGAAAGTTCAAAAATTGCAAAAATGGGGTTAAGTGCTTATTGTGTAAAAAACTAACTAAACTTAGGCTTGGCTTGGCTTAAAGTTATTTTTCTAAGAAAGGTATTACATATTATATTTTAACAGCTTGCGTGCAAGTCCGCAACACCACGGGATACATTTTTATGTCTCATTTTGCGAAGCACCGTCTACTTTTTTCCCGCCTCGATTCCGAAGCCTTGATATCAATAGAAATATTTTTCGTTACTAACCCAAAATGAACACTGGGATTGTGACAATGGTAACCACGGTACTCGAATGGTAGGTGATGATTAATTGTATGTTGTGGCCAAAAGTTTTTTAGTAGTTTTTTAATAATTGACATTAATCAATTTTTTTGGCGAAACATTTACTTGGC
>NW_026096026.1:0-569 GCF_023614345.1 Adelges cooleyi
TAGTAGTTCATTAGCCATTCATTTAAGTTTGTTCGTTCTGAAAACAATGCATAATTAAAAAAGTTTTTCAGCCGAGTCTGCAACCACGAAAGAGCATGTCTTGTTGAAGTATCGAATAAATTTTGAGTAGTGGTGGAATTATAGATAATGAAATAGTATATTAACAAGCTAGTATCTAAAGTGGCTAGAAAACATATCAAGTTTCACGTTGAACGTTTATCTCTTACCTCCTATCTCCCACCCCTATCTCCCACACTCTATCTTATAACATCAATAATGTCACTATTTTGGGATTTTTTTGCGGGTAATTTGACAATAATTTACCTCTCCGACTAAATGCAAAGAAGTAACTTTGCAGATTCTTAATCAGCAAATAAAGTACTATCAATTCGTTGTATAATCGTTCAAAGAAAAAATTTTGGTAATGTATATGTTGTATGTTTTTGTTTCTAGAGATCACGTTCAAATCAAAATCAACCGGTAAAGTAAACAATCAGTTAACAGTTATTATAACGGAATTATGATTTTAAAAATTATTTTTTGCTTCAACAGTAAATATTATTCTTAAT
>NW_026096027.1:0-1556 GCF_023614345.1 Adelges cooleyi
AATTTCGTCAGAACATCCTTTAATGGCATAGATCTAATCCTTTAATGTTTTTATGTCTTACAATTTCAAAATATTGCACCTATCAAGTACACTAAATAATTTTTTTTCCATTAGATGAGCTATTATACTTTTAGTATACATATTTTTTTATAGAATAAACTTATCAATGTTAAGTATTTATTAAAAAATATTTGCAAATTAATTTCAAAAAAGTTTAAATAGTTTTTACGAGGTTGCCTTTTTATTTATTTTTATTCAAATACACTATAAATAATGACGGTTTTTTTTTTAAAAAAAAACAAGCATCACAATGTTAGTTTTGAATACCTCGAATTATATGTACCTACACATTATAATAATTTCAGCATTCAAAATGTTTACACCCATTAAAAAACATTCGAAAAAATCGGTGAAATAGATTTAGTTAATTATTTTCATTTTTTTTTTAACGTTATAATATAAAAGTTATGAATTTTTTAATTCATAAAAAGCGTTTTTTTTTTAGAGTTTTACTTTGGAAATCGATGAAAATGAAGAGGTAAAGTAAACGATCAGTTATCAGTTATTATAAAGGATTTATAAAAGTTAATTCAATCATTTTAAGTTAATCATTTTAAATTCCCAACCTATGCACCCCCCCCTCGCTCTACGACTATTTTTTTTGTACCCACTTGAATTTAATGCTTCATAAATCCCCTGAAAAATATTGTTATGTCTTAGAATTTCAATATATTGCACTTATAAAGTACACTAAATAGTTTATTTATTTTTATTTTGATAAGCTATTATACTTATAATATATATAGGTATTTATAGAATAAGCTTATCGATGTTAAGTAGGTATTTTTAAAAAATATTTGCAAACTAATTTCAAAAAAGTTTAAATGGTTTTGACGAGGGTGCTTTTTTAAATTTATATTGAAATACACATGATGGATTTTTTTAGTTAGGTTAGGTTAATTGATACTTAATATGATATTATGACATCAATAGCGATAATATCGCAGAGCATTGCATTACTTAATAATATATTTAAAAGTCTAAACTTTCAAACTAATTGCGAGTGCAATGTTTATGCAGTTTTGGATGTTAAATCCATTAAAAACAGTAAAAAAATAATTTTAAATTTTCGGCCTTCGCCCCCCCCCCTCGCTTTTAGTCTGTTTTTTTTGTACCTACTTGAATTTAATGTTAGATGTTTTTAGTTGTATAGTTCATAGTAGACCAACATAAAAAAATATTTCGAAAATTAAATATTTGCTGGCGTGTTTTAACATAAATTTACGTTGCTGATAAATGTAATGGTAAAACTGACAAAAAAGTTAAAGCTAGCTTTTAATTATTTTTCTTTTTTAGTAGCAGTACAAAATGTATTTTATGCTTTTCATAAACCCACAACATATTTTTTATTTTTAGGATAAAAAATTTAAGTAATTTTATCATTCTATCAATATTTTCTCATGAATTATTAAATGTATTAATATTTTTCTACCTACCTGATACGATGATACTTATAGCTAGAGCTAGGAATATAATGCCTTATAAATGTCCTAAAA
>NW_026096028.1:0-21900 GCF_023614345.1 Adelges cooleyi
GAATATAAATAATACTTCAATAAAAACGGGTCGTTGGGAATTTTCAACATTAATTTAAAAATGTAAGTAACAACATTCTCGGGGGGGTACCCACCACCGTCGATAATAATAAAACTATTAAGTACAAAACTGTTGTATTCATTTTACCAACAGCGCGGCGCCCGCTGTAAGGTCTATAAAGAAATAATTGTAACGCATGTAGTGGCCCTGAAAAGGGCCGTTTTAAAGAGGATTTGTAGTGTATTGAGACGATTAAGCACGTTCTCCGCGAATACGGCGAGCCAACTGGATGTCCTTGGGCATGATGGTAACGCGCTTGGCGTGGATAGCGCACAAGTTGGTGTCTTCGAACAGACCGACCAAGTACGCTTCGCTGGCTTCTTGCAGAGCCATGACGGCCGAGCTCTGGAAACGCAAGTCGGTCTTGAAGTCTTGGGCGATCTCGCGGACCAAGCGTTGGAACGGCAATTTGCGGATCAACAGCTCGGTGCTCTTCTGGTAACGACGGATTTCACGGAGAGCCACGGTACCGGGACGGTAACGATGGGGTTTCTTCACTCCTCCGGTCGCCGGTGCGCTCTTGCGGGCGGCTTTGGTGGCCAACTGCTTCCTGGGAGCCTTGCCTCCGGTAGATTTGCGGGCGGTTTGCTTGGTACGGGCCATGTCGGTAGATCGTAGACTGTGTGTAAAAACTCGAAACGGTCGAATGTGTCTCCGCACACCGAACGAGCTGGTTATATACAAATTCGGATAGTAGGCGCGAGTTCTCATTGGTCGACGGAACGGCCTGCCGAAACAGAGGGGGTTCGCGCGATACCGCGCCGTGATTGGTCCGCGCGACGGCCCGATTACATAAATACGACGCGAAAACGTTGTCCGGGCATCATTCGACTTGTTTCATCAGTCCGACGCAGCTCTCCGAACGACAATCAGCAACAATGACCGGACGCGGCAAAGGAGGAAAAGGTTTGGGAAAAGGAGGCGCCAAACGTCATCGTAAAGTGCTGCGGGACAACATCCAAGGAATCACCAAGCCGGCCATCCGTCGGTTAGCCCGCCGCGGTGGTGTCAAACGTATCTCCGGCCTGATCTACGAAGAGACCCGCGGAGTGTTGAAGGTGTTCCTGGAAAACGTAATCCGCGACGCCGTCACCTACACCGAGCACGCCAAGAGGAAGACCGTCACCGCCATGGACGTGGTCTACGCTCTGAAACGCCAAGGCCGCACTCTGTACGGATTCGGGGGTTAATTCCCGACGACCGTTCGCTTTGCACCCTACCTACTGTTCTTTAAAACGGCCCTTTTCAGGGCCACCATTTTATATTATTTACAATTGTCGGTTAACGTTTATGTCATTTAATGCAGTCGAGTATATTTAATGAGTATTCTAAGTTATGAGACTGGAGGTGCATAATAATAGTTAATTTTATCAAGTATATATATATTGTAAAAACTGACAAAACGTTGTAGCGTATTGCCATTATAATAATATAAATAACTACACGAGTAGTTTTTTAACGGTATACATTTGTAATTGTTCAAACTAATATTTTTTATGGTACATACAGACTATTATGTTCTTTGTAACATACATGTTAGTTGACATAAAACAATAAAACAAACTAAACGTATAATTTAATATAAAAAATATAACATACTAATTGTATATTTGTATATTATACAAGTAGTAGAATCGCACGTGGGTAATATACGGTTTTTATAATTATAGCCCATTGGCGAAATAGACATATATGATATAGTACTAATTTACTATCACAATAATATAATATTGATCTAAATCTAAATCTATAATATCTATTAATATCGATGACAATATTTCGATATTAACCAATGACGTTATCATTGTAGTGCCGGCTGATGTAGCTAAATAGCAAACTGGAATGTTGGAAAAAAAAAAAAAATTATTTATTTATATTACACTTAAATATTATTTCCAGTTCGAGTTATAGTCATATTTTATAAATTGTTATTGACCTAAAGAAAAAATTAAAGTAGATTTGCTGAAATTCTAAGCTACAAATATTTCCTAAGGCTTGACAAAATAATACAACGATATTTAGCACAACGCCACACATCATCTATGCCGAAAACAACAAGAGTGTTGTAAAAATAGTTAATATTGGTGGCCCTGAAAAGGGCCGTTTTAATATGTATAAATACGGCGACGACGCGTTCTTAAGCTTTCTTTTCGGTCTTCTTGGGCAAAAGGACGGCTTGGATGTTGGGCAGCACACCACCTTGGGCAATGGTGACGCCGGACAACAGTTTGTTCAACTCCTCGTCGTTCCTGATGGCCAACTGTAAATGTCTGGGGATGATACGGGTCTTCTTGTTGTCACGGGCGGCGTTACCGGCCAATTCCAACACTTCAGCGGCCAAGTACTCCATGACGGCGGCCAGGTACACGGGAGCGCCGGCACCGACGCGCTCGGCGTAGTTGCCCTTCCTCAACAGACGATGGATACGACCGACCGGGAACTGGAGTCCGGCACGGGACGACCGGGTCTTCGATTTGCCGCTCTTTGCTTTTCCTCCTTTGCCGCGTCCGCTCATGATGCTTGATTGTAGATTGTCGTGTAGTGAAACGAGAGAAAATCCAGACGATACTGATGATCGGAACAGGCTAAAATCGGTATTTATACACTTATACGACGTAAATGCGTCTGTATGTTGGCCTACGTTTGAAAATGACGACGACGAAAAACCACACTTTGTAAATATAAACGTTCAGTGCAAAGTGTTGTTTATACTCGTCGTGTTTTTCTTCGATGCATGGACGTTGACGATGAAAAAACGGCAAATCGTAGGGTTCGCCTTTAAACACAAAGTGTTAATCTTACTCGTCGTTTTTTCGTCGACTCTTACAAATCGTACTCGATAAACCAAGTCGCGACGCGTAATAAATATGAGCGTAAACGATTTTCGAACCATCATTCGTCCACCAGCTACCGGCTAACTATTTCGACGACCCGCAAACCGTGTACGACCGCAGTTACTATGGCACCAGGAGGTAAATCCGCAGGCAAGGCCATGAAGAAGTCCGGCAAGGCGCAGAAAAACATCACCAAGTCCGACAAGAAGCGCAAGCCGAAGAGGAAAGAATCGTACGGTATTTACATCTACAAGGTGTTGAAACAAGTGCACCCCGACACCGGCGTTTCCTCCAAGGCGATGAGCATCATGAACAGCTTCGTCAACGACATTTTCGAACGCATCGCCGCCGAATCCAGCCGTCTGGCCCACTACAACAAGCGTTCGACCATCACCAGCCGGGAGATCCAGACCGCAGTCCGTCTACTGTTGCCCGGTGAATTGGCCAAGCACGCCGTCAGTGAAGGCACCAAGGCCGTGACCAAGTACACCAGTTCCAAATGAGCATTTCGATGTTAGTCGCGCGCTATATCCACTTAAAACGGCCCTTTTCAGGGCCACCAAATTATTATTCTGATACACGTTATAATATATTATTATTATTCTTCGTAGTGTATCCTATTTAAGTTATTAATATCTGGGGTTTTTTATTTTTTATGGACAATGTCGACGACCGCCGTATGTGTTATCTTCATTTGTATCATTATTATATTATGTTTGTCGTTGGTTAGTACTACGACGTGTATTTTATTTGTGCATTCAGCGAATTTGTTCACATTATGTTACTAAAAATATAAATTCACTACACAAATTAGAAAACAATATTAGCTATAGATAACACTTAAATTAGCCATATATGTATATAACAGCTTTATTAACTAAAATAAAATACAACAGTGATCTGCTCACTCGAGTTAATTTCATAACGACACAGTTTACTGGCAGAGTATAATATTATTGCATTCGCGTATATATTATATTATTAGGGCCCGGGACTTGTACCGAATGGTCTGAGAAATAGATCAATTTTGAATTACATTATAATTTCCCGCGGCCAACGACGTGGGTCGTTCATTCCGCTCATTTGTTTTTATTTTTTGTTTTTGTCCTGTTATCTATCTCTCGCGTGTGCCGTTTAACGCACAGCGGCCGCGTCTGTTGTTATTTTCCGTTTTTAATCAGTCAGATCAATTTGTAATATTTTATAATTATTGTTATTTTGGTATATTTAAAGTTTTGTTTTTCTTTGTTTACTTATGGGCATACAGCCATACTTGTAATTATAAGTCAATTAGGGTTTAGGACTGGCCAGACAGTCCTATGTATTGTCAAATCAATTAAATGTTGTTATCTGCGATAGCCAAGTATTTTTTTATAGTTGGTATTTTTATTATTATTAATTTTTCCCGCTCGTCCGTTCTAAAGGCGTCGGGTAAAGCGTCACCCCTGCCCTTTCAATCTGTTTAAAATACGATTGTCATAATTCTATTTTATTTATATTCTATGGGTAATACCAACTAACAGTTGATAAACTACGGATTTATTCTAAGTTTGTATCTGTAGGACATCATTTTCCTAAATATACAATAACAAACGTATTTACCCGTATTGTAGTCGCTTTAACGTTTTCATTCCATTTCAACCACTGTTACTTACCGTAGTTTGTATTACTATAATCTATAAAATATTAAATATCGGTACGAGACACCGCCGGTGACCGACACACGTTTATTGTGTGTATATTAGTATTTTATAAATATTTGGTGGTCCTGAAAAGGACCGTTTTAAGGGTTTAGAGAGAGTGTTTTTAACAAATTACGCCTTCTTTTTGGGCGCTGCCGTCTTCTTGACTGCCACCTTCTTCGCCTTGGGTGCCTTGGCTTTGGTGGCCGGCGCTTTCTTAGCCTTGGCCGGAGACTTTTTCGGTTTCGCGGCTTTGGGTTTAGGCGCTGCGGCTACCTTTTTCACCTTCTTGGCGGCGGGCTCGCCGGATTTCGGTTTCTTGGCACCGGTGCTCTTCCTCTTCTTGGCCGCTCCGGGCGCCTTGGACACCGCCGCTTTCTTGGCGATCGGCTTCTTTTTCGGCGCTACCTTCTTCTCTTTTTTGACTTCCGCGGCCAATTTGAAATGGCCCGACGCTCCGTTGCCCTTGGTCTGGACCAGCTTGCCGCTGGCGACGGCCGACTTAAGGAATTTGCGGATGAAAGGCGCCAGCTTGGCTGCGTCCACTTTGTAGTTGGCGGCCAAGTATTTCTTGATAGCCGGCAACGACGATCCTTTTTTCTCCTTCAGTTCCTTGACGGCTGCGATCACCATCACGGCCGTGGTAGGATGGGCCGGTGCGGCTTTCTTCGCCTTGGGAGCGGCGGACTTCTTTTTCGGCGACTTGGCCTGGGCCGGCGACGAGGCGGCTGGTGCTGGGGCGGCGACTGCGGTGTCGGTCATGGTGAAGCGGTTTGAAATAGACTCTGGTACTCTGGTAAAACGAACAGGAACGGTGTGTATAACCCGCGTTTGGCCATCACGCCGTCTATATACTCGCCGCCATACCGACTAGTAAACGTTTACGGAATCGAATTTTCCGTTTTGACGTGATCCCGTTCCGTTTCATCTCGTTTTTTCCACTCGAAAATCACGTAACGGCGACAAATCTCGTTCTCCTTAAAGCCAACGTTATAGCAAAGCCGTCGGTCGGTCGAATTTTCACTTTAAATCGACGGCCGACGTGCCGCAGGAGGTTGTTCCGACCAGTCCGACTATTCAACGATACACCTCTTTCGAGGTCGATTAGGACTCGTTAATTTCGAGTTAAACTAAAAAATCTTTTCGATTCGCAATCTGCACGTGTATTGAAAAATTATCGCGTAGGCTCTAAGAGTCTGCGGTATGAAGAGACCGAAGGGGGCGGTGTCGAATTTGGGTCGTTAGTAGTTTTACGTGTCGCGTAGTTATCATCAAAACTCTATGCGATATTTTGACGGCGGCAACACCGACCGAATCGACTTAAGATTACACCGAAAATAGTAAAAACAATTTTAATTGTCATTGTAAAAATATATTACCTATTCGGCTATTAAAGCCGTCCCGATTTCTATTAAAAAAAAGACTGCCAAACGCTCAACTCTATTTTAATTAAATCGTTAACCGATTCGAACGAGTAAACCGTCGCGATTAAGACGTCTTTACATTTGTTTAAATTTATTTTATACATTTTCGAAAGTCCAAGACTGATTTATTACGTTTGCTCAATAGTAGTATTGTTAAATATCTAGACTCGCCCGTGATCGTCGAGGCAGCACAATGTATGAACAACGAGTAGCCCGTTTACAAAACCGATTACGTTTCATAAAATTAATATCGGTGTTATTATTTTTAAGTTTTATGATAACGTTTTGGTTTATTTTGTCTTGAAATAAATTTCCATAACCCATTTTTTACCTGATAAACATATACTTTATGTGTAGGCCCATTTCCAAAAGTTATCGTCTGCAGTAATTGCCATGAGGCATGTAATATTGGACCGTTTGTCGAATAAAAACGTATTATCAACATAACGGTTTTCACATAGGTATTACATATTGTATTTTAAAATATTAAAGTCGGAAACGATTATTTCTCATTTTATTAAACGAAAATGCTAATTTATTATTGTAAAATTAGAAGTACAAAATTTATTTTATGAATAAAATCGTCATGTTCTTTTTTTTTTACTCCAGAAATAGTCCAAAACTTTTCGTTTACTCACATTTGAGTGCCGAACCTACTTTACTTTTTCATTTTAAACGTGGTTGGGAAAATATTTTTTTACAAAAAAAAATTGCAATTTACAGGTAACAACTGTTTGTTTTGGACATTTTATTAAACGGGTTTTTTCATATTTTCCCAAAATTTCAAAAAAAAATTTGACTTTTATAATCAATTGTACATAGGCTATTCGATACACAAAATACAAACGCCAGCTCAACAATGGCCATTTCACATTAGCAAGTGATATATTATTATTTAGTTTTCAGTTTTCACAAACTTATCAGAACCTATTGATATCGTCACTCTCTCCGTGTGTTTTAAATTCAGTGCCGCCGAAACGTGCGGAGCCCGTATCTACCTACTTTCAGATAACATAGTTTTAAACGACGCGCCACAATCTACGGGGTTTTTTATTTTTTTTTTTTTAGTAACGCGTCCATCCCTCCCGTCGGACAAACCGGATAGAAAATAATAATTCCTTTACACACCGCGTTCTACAACCTAACAAACTCATATCGACTATAACGCGGCCGCCGCCGCCGACTACTTCCCGCGCGCGCCAAAAATACGTTTCACACTGTGCCTAACGCTACACCGACCCGTTCGTCGTCCATCGCCACCGCCGTGTCTACCGCCTATTCTTTTACCCGCTTTTTTTTTGAATATAAATAATACTTCAATAAAAACGGGTCGTTGGGAATTTTCAACATTAATTTAAAAATGTAAGTAACAACATTCTCGGGGGGGTACCCACCACCGTCGATAATAATAAAACTATTAAGTACAAAACTGTTGTATTCATTTTACCAACAGCGCGGCGCCCGCTGTAAGGTCTATAAAGAAATAATTGTAACGCATGTAGTGGCCCTGAAAAGGGCCGTTTTAAAGAGGATTTGTAGTGTATTGAGACGATTAAGCACGTTCTCCGCGAATACGGCGAGCCAACTGGATGTCCTTGGGCATGATGGTAACGCGCTTGGCGTGGATAGCGCACAAGTTGGTGTCTTCGAACAGACCGACCAAGTACGCTTCGCTGGCTTCTTGCAGAGCCATGACGGCCGAGCTCTGGAAACGCAAGTCGGTCTTGAAGTCTTGGGCGATCTCGCGGACCAAGCGTTGGAACGGCAATTTGCGGATCAACAGCTCGGTGCTCTTCTGGTAACGACGGATTTCACGGAGAGCCACGGTACCGGGACGGTAACGATGGGGTTTCTTCACTCCTCCGGTCGCCGGTGCGCTCTTGCGGGCGGCTTTGGTGGCCAACTGCTTCCTGGGAGCCTTGCCTCCGGTAGATTTGCGGGCGGTTTGCTTGGTACGGGCCATGTCGGTAGATCGTAGACTGTGTGTAAAAACTCGAAACGGTCGAATGTGTCTCCGCACACCGAACGAGCTGGTTATATACAAATTCGGATAGTAGGCGCGAGTTCTCATTGGTCGACGGAACGGCCTGCCGAAACAGAGGGGGTTCGCGCGATACCGCGCCGTGATTGGTCCGCGCGACGGCCCGATTACATAAATACGACGCGAAAACGTTGTCCGGGCATCATTCGACTTGTTTCATCAGTCCGACGCAGCTCTCCGAACGACAATCAGCAACAATGACCGGACGCGGCAAAGGAGGAAAAGGTTTGGGAAAAGGAGGCGCCAAACGTCATCGTAAAGTGCTGCGGGACAACATCCAAGGAATCACCAAGCCGGCCATCCGTCGGTTAGCCCGCCGCGGTGGTGTCAAACGTATCTCCGGCCTGATCTACGAAGAGACCCGCGGAGTGTTGAAGGTGTTCCTGGAAAACGTAATCCGCGACGCCGTCACCTACACCGAGCACGCCAAGAGGAAGACCGTCACCGCCATGGACGTGGTCTACGCTCTGAAACGCCAAGGCCGCACTCTGTACGGATTCGGGGGTTAATTCCCGACGACCGTTCGCTTTGCACCCTACCTACTGTTCTTTAAAACGGCCCTTTTCAGGGCCACCATTTTATATTATTTACAATTGTCGGTTAACGTTTATGTCATTTAATGCAGTCGAGTATATTTAATGAGTATTCTAAGTTATGAGACTGGAGGTGCATAATAATAGTTAATTTTATCAAGTATATATATATTGTAAAAACTGACAAAACGTTGTAGCGTATTGCCATTATAATAATATAAATAACTACACGAGTAGTTTTTTAACGGTATACATTTGTAATTGTTCAAACTAATATTTTTTATGGTACATACAGACTATTATGTTCTTTGTAACATACATGTTAGTTGACATAAAACAATAAAACAAACTAAACGTATAATTTAATATAAAAAATATAACATACTAATTGTATATTTGTATATTATACAAGTAGTAGAATCGCACGTGGGTAATATACGGTTTTTATAATTATAGCCCATTGGCGAAATAGACATATATGATATAGTACTAATTTACTATCACAATAATATAATATTGATCTAAATCTAAATCTATAATATCTATTAATATCGATGACAATATTTCGATATTAACCAATGACGTTATCATTGTAGTGCCGGCTGATGTAGCTAAATAGCAAACTGGAATGTTGGAAAAAAAAAAAAAAATTATTTATTTATATTACACTTAAATATTATTTCCAGTTCGAGTTATAGTCATATTTTATAAATTGTTATTGACCTAAAGAAAAAATTAAAGTAGATTTGCTGAAATTCTAAGCTACAAATATTTCCTAAGGCTTGACAAAATAATACAACGATATTTAGCACAACGCCACACATCATCTATGCCGAAAACAACAAGAGTGTTGTAAAAATAGTTAATATTGGTGGCCCTGAAAAGGGCCGTTTTAATATGTATAAATACGGCGACGACGCGTTCTTAAGCTTTCTTTTCGGTCTTCTTGGGCAAAAGGACGGCTTGGATGTTGGGCAGCACACCACCTTGGGCAATGGTGACGCCGGACAACAGTTTGTTCAACTCCTCGTCGTTCCTGATGGCCAACTGTAAATGTCTGGGGATGATACGGGTCTTCTTGTTGTCACGGGCGGCGTTACCGGCCAATTCCAACACTTCAGCGGCCAAGTACTCCATGACGGCGGCCAGGTACACGGGAGCGCCGGCACCGACGCGCTCGGCGTAGTTGCCCTTCCTCAACAGACGATGGATACGACCGACCGGGAACTGGAGTCCGGCACGGGACGACCGGGTCTTCGATTTGCCGCTCTTTGCTTTTCCTCCTTTGCCGCGTCCGCTCATGATGCTTGATTGTAGATTGTCGTGTAGTGAAACGAGAGAAAATCCAGACGATACTGATGATCGGAACAGGCTAAAATCGGTATTTATACACTTATACGACGTAAATGCGTCTGTATGTTGGCCTACGTTTGAAAATGACGACGACGAAAAACCACACTTTGTAAATATAAACGTTCAGTGCAAAGTGTTGTTTATACTCGTCGTGTTTTTCTTCGATGCATGGACGTTGACGATGAAAAAACGGCAAATCGTAGGGTTCGCCTTTAAACACAAAGTGTTAATCTTACTCGTCGTTTTTTCGTCGACTCTTACAAATCGTACTCGATAAACCAAGTCGCGACGCGTAATAAATATGAGCGTAAACGATTTTCGAACCATCATTCGTCCACCAGCTACCGGCTAACTATTTCGACGACCCGCAAACCGTGTACGACCGCAGTTACTATGGCACCAGGAGGTAAATCCGCAGGCAAGGCCATGAAGAAGTCCGGCAAGGCGCAGAAAAACATCACCAAGTCCGACAAGAAGCGCAAGCCGAAGAGGAAAGAATCGTACGGTATTTACATCTACAAGGTGTTGAAACAAGTGCACCCCGACACCGGCGTTTCCTCCAAGGCGATGAGCATCATGAACAGCTTCGTCAACGACATTTTCGAACGCATCGCCGCCGAATCCAGCCGTCTGGCCCACTACAACAAGCGTTCGACCATCACCAGCCGGGAGATCCAGACCGCAGTCCGTCTACTGTTGCCCGGTGAATTGGCCAAGCACGCCGTCAGTGAAGGCACCAAGGCCGTGACCAAGTACACCAGTTCCAAATGAGCATTTCGATGTTAGTCGCGCGCTATATCCACTTAAAACGGCCCTTTTCAGGGCCACCAAATTATTATTCTGATACACGTTATAATATATTATTATTATTCTTCGTAGTGTATCCTATTTAAGTTATTAATATCTGGGGTTTTTTATTTTTTATGGACAATGTCGACGACCGCCGTATGTGTTATCTTCATTTGTATCATTATTATATTATGTTTGTCGTTGGTTAGTACTACGACGTGTATTTTATTTGTGCATTCAGCGAATTTGTTCACATTATGTTACTAAAAATATAAATTCACTACACAAATTAGAAAACAATATTAGCTATAGATAACACTTAAATTAGCCATATATGTATATAACAGCTTTATTAACTAAAATAAAATACAACAGTGATCTGCTCACTCGAGTTAATTTCATAACGACACAGTTTACTGGCAGAGTATAATATTATTGCATTCGCGTATATATTATATTATTAGGGCCCGGGACTTGTACCGAATGGTCTGAGAAATAGATCAATTTTGAATTACATTATAATTTCCCGCGGCCAACGACGTGGGTCGTTCATTCCGCTCATTTGTTTTTATTTTTTGTTTTTGTCCTGTTATCTATCTCTCGCGTGTGCCGTTTAACGCACAGCGGCCGCGTCTGTTGTTATTTTCCGTTTTTAATCAGTCAGATCAATTTGTAATATTTTATAATTATTGTTATTTTGGTATATTTAAAGTTTTGTTTTTCTTTGTTTACTTATGGGCATACAGCCATACTTGTAATTATAAGTCAATTAGGGTTTAGGACTGGCCAGACAGTCCTATGTATTGTCAAATCAATTAAATGTTGTTATCTGCGATAGCCAAGTATTTTTTTATAGTTGGTATTTTTATTATTATTAATTTTTCCCGCTCGTCCGTTCTAAAGGCGTCGGGTAAAGCGTCACCCCTGCCCTTTCAATCTGTTTAAAATACGATTGTCATAATTCTATTTTATTTATATTCTATGGGTAATACCAACTAACAGTTGATAAACTACGGATTTATTCTAAGTTTGTATCTGTAGGACATCATTTTCCTAAATATACAATAACAAACGTATTTACCCGTATTGTAGTCGCTTTAACGTTTTCATTCCATTTCAACCACTGTTACTTACCGTAGTTTGTATTACTATAATCTATAAAATATTAAATATCGGTACGAGACACCGCCGGTGACCGACACACGTTTATTGTGTGTATATTAGTATTTTATAAATATTTGGTGGTCCTGAAAAGGACCGTTTTAAGGGTTTAGAGAGAGTGTTTTTAACAAATTACGCCTTCTTTTTGGGCGCTGCCGTCTTCTTGACTGCCACCTTCTTCGCCTTGGGTGCCTTGGCTTTGGTGGCCGGCGCTTTCTTAGCCTTGGCCGGAGACTTTTTCGGTTTCGCGGCTTTGGGTTTAGGCGCTGCGGCTACCTTTTTCACCTTCTTGGCGGCGGGCTCGCCGGATTTCGGTTTCTTGGCACCGGTGCTCTTCCTCTTCTTGGCCGCTCCGGGCGCCTTGGACACCGCCGCTTTCTTGGCGATCGGCTTCTTTTTCGGCGCTACCTTCTTCTCTTTTTTGACTTCCGCGGCCAATTTGAAATGGCCCGACGCTCCGTTGCCCTTGGTCTGGACCAGCTTGCCGCTGGCGACGGCCGACTTAAGGAATTTGCGGATGAAAGGCGCCAGCTTGGCTGCGTCCACTTTGTAGTTGGCGGCCAAGTATTTCTTGATAGCCGGCAACGACGATCCTTTTTTCTCCTTCAGTTCCTTGACGGCTGCGATCACCATCACGGCCGTGGTAGGATGGGCCGGTGCGGCTTTCTTCGCCTTGGGAGCGGCGGACTTCTTTTTCGGCGACTTGGCCTGGGCCGGCGACGAGGCGGCTGGTGCTGGGGCGGCGACTGCGGTGTCGGTCATGGTGAAGCGGTTTGAAATAGACTCTGGTACTCTGGTAAAACGAACAGGAACGGTGTGTATAACCCGCGTTTGGCCATCACGCCGTCTATATACTCGCCGCCATACCGACTAGTAAACGTTTACGGAATCGAATTTTCCGTTTTGACGTGATCCCGTTCCGTTTCATCTCGTTTTTTCCACTCGAAAATCACGTAACGGCGACAAATCTCGTTCTCCTTAAAGCCAACGTTATAGCAAAGCCGTCGGTCGGTCGAATTTTCACTTTAAATCGACGGCCGACGTGCCGCAGGAGGTTGTTCCGACCAGTCCGACTATTCAACGATACACCTCTTTCGAGGTCGATTAGGACTCGTTAATTTCGAGTTAAACTAAAAAATCTTTTCGATTCGCAATCTGCACGTGTATTGAAAAATTATCGCGTAGGCTCTAAGAGTCTGCGGTATGAAGAGACCGAAGGGGGCGGTGTCGAATTTGGGTCGTTAGTAGTTTTACGTGTCGCGTAGTTATCATCAAAACTCTATGCGATATTTTGACGGCGGCAACACCGACCGAATCGACTTAAGATTACACCGAAAATAGTAAAAACAATTTTAATTGTCATTGTAAAAATATATTACCTATTCGGCTATTAAAGCCGTCCCGATTTCTATTAAAAAAAAGACTGCCAAACGCTCAACTCTATTTTAATTAAATCGTTAACCGATTCGAACGAGTAAACCGTCGCGATTAAGACGTCTTTACATTTGTTTAAATTTATTTTATACATTTTCGAAAGTCCAAGACTGATTTATTACGTTTGCTCAATAGTAGTATTGTTAAATATCTAGACTCGCCCGTGATCGTCGAGGCAGCACAATGTATGAACAACGAGTAGCCCGTTTACAAAACCGATTACGTTTCATAAAATTAATATCGGTGTTATTATTTTTAAGTTTTATGATAACGTTTTGGTTTATTTTGTCTTGAAATAAATTTCCATAACCCATTTTTTACCTGATAAACATATACTTTATGTGTAGGCCCATTTCCAAAAGTTATCGTCTGCAGTAATTGCCATGAGGCATGTAATATTGGACCGTTTGTCGAATAAAAACGTATTATCAACATAACGGTTTTCACATAGGTATTACATATTGTATTTTAAAATATTAAAGTCGGAAACGATTATTTCTCATTTTATTAAACGAAAATGCTAATTTATTATTGTAAAATTAGAAGTACAAAATTTATTTTATGAATAAAATCGTCATGTTCTTTTTTTTTTACTCCAGAAATAGTCCAAAACTTTTCGTTTACTCACATTTGAGTGCCGAACCTACTTTACTTTTTCATTTTAAACGTGGTTGGGAAAATATTTTTTTACAAAAAAAAATTGCAATTTACAGGTAACAACTGTTTGTTTTGGACATTTTATTAAACGGGTTTTTTCATATTTTCCCAAAATTTCAAAAAAAAATTTGACTTTTATAATCAATTGTACATAGGCTATTCGATACACAAAATACAAACGCCAGCTCAACAATGGCCATTTCACATTAGCAAGTGATATATTATTATTTAGTTTTCAGTTTTCACAAACTTATCAGAACCTATTGATATCGTCACTCTCTCCGTGTGTTTTAAATTCAGTGCCGCCGAAACGTGCGGAGCCCGTATCTACCTACTTTCAGATAACATAGTTTTAAACGACGCGCCACAATCTACGGGGTTTTTTATTTTTTTTTTTTTAGTAACGCGTCCATCCCTCCCGTCGGACAAACCGGATAGAAAATAATAATTCCTTTACACACCGCGTTCTACAACCTAACAAACTCATATCGACTATAACGCGGCCGCCGCCGCCGACTACTTCCCGCGCGCGCCAAAAATACGTTTCACACTGTGCCTAACGCTACACCGACCCGTTCGTCGTCCATCGCCACCGCCGTGTCTACCGCCTATTCTTTTACCCGCTTTTTTTTTGAATATAAATAATACTTCAATAAAAACGGGTCGTTGGGAATTTTCAACATTAATTTAAAAATGTAAGTAACAACATTCTCGGGGGGGTACCCACCACCGTCGATAATAATAAAACTATTAAGTACAAAACTGTTGTATTCATTTTACCAACAGCGCGGCGCCCGCTGTAAGGTCTATAAAGAAATAATTGTAACGCATGTAGTGGCCCTGAAAAGGGCCGTTTTAAAGAGGATTTGTAGTGTATTGAGACGATTAAGCACGTTCTCCGCGAATACGGCGAGCCAACTGGATGTCCTTGGGCATGATGGTAACGCGCTTGGCGTGGATAGCGCACAAGTTGGTGTCTTCGAACAGACCGACCAAGTACGCTTCGCTGGCTTCTTGCAGAGCCATGACGGCCGAGCTCTGGAAACGCAAGTCGGTCTTGAAGTCTTGGGCGATCTCGCGGACCAAGCGTTGGAACGGCAATTTGCGGATCAACAGCTCGGTGCTCTTCTGGTAACGACGGATTTCACGGAGAGCCACGGTACCGGGACGGTAACGATGGGGTTTCTTCACTCCTCCGGTCGCCGGTGCGCTCTTGCGGGCGGCTTTGGTGGCCAACTGCTTCCTGGGAGCCTTGCCTCCGGTAGATTTGCGGGCGGTTTGCTTGGTACGGGCCATGTCGGTAGATCGTAGACTGTGTGTAAAAACTCGAAACGGTCGAATGTGTCTCCGCACACCGAACGAGCTGGTTATATACAAATTCGGATAGTAGGCGCGAGTTCTCATTGGTCGACGGAACGGCCTGCCGAAACAGAGGGGGTTCGCGCGATACCGCGCCGTGATTGGTCCGCGCGACGGCCCGATTACATAAATACGACGCGAAAACGTTGTCCGGGCATCATTCGACTTGTTTCATCAGTCCGACGCAGCTCTCCGAACGACAATCAGCAACAATGACCGGACGCGGCAAAGGAGGAAAAGGTTTGGGAAAAGGAGGCGCCAAACGTCATCGTAAAGTGCTGCGGGACAACATCCAAGGAATCACCAAGCCGGCCATCCGTCGGTTAGCCCGCCGCGGTGGTGTCAAACGTATCTCCGGCCTGATCTACGAAGAGACCCGCGGAGTGTTGAAGGTGTTCCTGGAAAACGTAATCCGCGACGCCGTCACCTACACCGAGCACGCCAAGAGGAAGACCGTCACCGCCATGGACGTGGTCTACGCTCTGAAACGCCAAGGCCGCACTCTGTACGGATTCGGGGGTTAATTCCCGACGACCGTTCGCTTTGCACCCTACCTACTGTTCTTTAAAACGGCCCTTTTCAGGGCCACCATTTTATATTATTTACAATTGTCGGTTAACGTTTATGTCATTTAATGCAGTCGAGTATATTTAATGAGTATTCTAAGTTATGAGACTGGAGGTGCATAATAATAGTTAATTTTATCAAGTATATATATATTGTAAAAACTGACAAAACGTTGTAGCGTATTGCCATTATAATAATATAAATAACTACACGAGTAGTTTTTTAACGGTATACATTTGTAATTGTTCAAACTAATATTTTTTATGGTACATACAGACTATTATGTTCTTTGTAACATACATGTTAGTTGACATAAAACAATAAAACAAACTAAACGTATAATTTAATATAAAAAATATAACATACTAATTGTATATTTGTATATTATACAAGTAGTAGAATCGCACGTGGGTAATATACGGTTTTTATAATTATAGCCCATTGGCGAAATAGACATATATGATATAGTACTAATTTACTATCACAATAATATAATATTGATCTAAATCTAAATCTATAATATCTATTAATATCGATGACAATATTTCGATATTAACCAATGACGTTATCATTGTAGTGCCGGCTGATGTAGCTAAATAGCAAACTGGAATGTTGGAAAAAAAAAAAAAATTATTTATTTATATTACACTTAAATATTATTTCCAGTTCGAGTTATAGTCATATTTTATAAATTGTTATTGACCTAAAGAAAAAATTAAAGTAGATTTGCTGAAATTCTAAGCTACAAATATTTCCTAAGGCTTGACAAAATAATACAACGATATTTAGCACAACGCCACACATCATCTATGCCGAAAACAACAAGAGTGTTGTAAAAATAGTTAATATTGGTGGCCCTGAAAAGGGCCGTTTTAATATGTATAAATACGGCGACGACGCGTTCTTAAGCTTTCTTTTCGGTCTTCTTGGGCAAAAGGACGGCTTGGATGTTGGGCAGCACACCACCTTGGGCAATGGTGACGCCGGACAACAGTTTGTTCAACTCCTCGTCGTTCCTGATGGCCAACTGTAAATGTCTGGGGATGATACGGGTCTTCTTGTTGTCACGGGCGGCGTTACCGGCCAATTCCAACACTTCAGCGGCCAAGTACTCCATGACGGCGGCCAGGTACACGGGAGCGCCGGCACCGACGCGCTCGGCGTAGTTGCCCTTCCTCAACAGACGATGGATACGACCGACCGGGAACTGGAGTCCGGCACGGGACGACCGGGTCTTCGATTTGCCGCTCTTTGCTTTTCCTCCTTTGCCGCGTCCGCTCATGATGCTTGATTGTAGATTGTCGTGTAGTGAAACGAGAGAAAATCCAGACGATACTGATGATCGGAACAGGCTAAAATCGGTATTTATACACTTATACGACGTAAATGCGTCTGTATGTTGGCCTACGTTTGAAAATGACGACGACGAAAAACCACACTTTGTAAATATAAACGTTCAGTGCAAAGTGTTGTTTATACTCGTCGTGTTTTTCTTCGATGCATGGACGTTGACGATGAAAAAACGGCAAATCGTAGGGTTCGCCTTTAAACACAAAGTGTTAATCTTACTCGTCGTTTTTTCGTCGACTCTTACAAATCGTACTCGATAAACCAAGTCGCGACGCGTAATAAATATGAGCGTAAACGATTTTCGAACCATCATTCGTCCACCAGCTACCGGCTAACTATTTCGACGACCCGCAAACCGTGTACGACCGCAGTTACTATGGCACCAGGAGGTAAATCCGCAGGCAAGGCCATGAAGAAGTCCGGCAAGGCGCAGAAAAACATCACCAAGTCCGACAAGAAGCGCAAGCCGAAGAGGAAAGAATCGTACGGTATTTACATCTACAAGGTGTTGAAACAAGTGCACCCCGACACCGGCGTTTCCTCCAAGGCGATGAGCATCATGAACAGCTTCGTCAACGACATTTTCGAACGCATCGCCGCCGAATCCAGCCGTCTGGCCCACTACAACAAGCGTTCGACCATCACCAGCCGGGAGATCCAGACCGCAGTCCGTCTACTGTTGCCCGGTGAATTGGCCAAGCACGCCGTCAGTGAAGGCACCAAGGCCGTGACCAAGTACACCAGTTCCAAATGAGCATTTCGATGTTAGTCGCGCGCTATATCCACTTAAAACGGCCCTTTTCAGGGCCACCAAATTATTATTCTGATACACGTTATAATATATTATTATTATTCTTCGTAGTGTATCCTATTTAAGTTATTAATATCTGGGGTTTTTTATTTTTTATGGACAATGTCGACGACCGCCGTATGTGTTATCTTCATTTGTATCATTATTATATTATGTTTGTCGTTGGTTAGTACTACGACGTGTATTTTATTTGTGCATTCAGCGAATTTGTTCACATTATGTTACTAAAAATATAAATTCACTACACAAATTAGAAAACAATATTAGCTATAGATAACACTTAAATTAGCCATATATGTATATAACAGCTTTATTAACTAAAATAAAATACAACAGTGATCTGCTCACTCGAGTTAATTTCATAACGACACAGTTTACTGGCAGAGTATAATATTATTGCATTCGCGTATATATTATATTATTAGGGCCCGGGACTTGTACCGAATGGTCTGAGAAATAGATCAATTTTGAATTACATTATAATTTCCCGCGGCCAACGACGTGGGTCGTTCATTCCGCTCATTTGTTTTTATTTTTTGTTTTTGTCCTGTTATCTATCTCTCGCGTGTGCCGTTTAACGCACAGCGGCCGCGTCTGTTGTTATTTTCCGTTTTTAATCAGTCAGATCAATTTGTAATATTTTATAATTATTGTTATTTTGGTATATTTAAAGTTTTGTTTTTCTTTGTTTACTTATGGGCATACAGCCATACTTGTAATTATAAGTCAATTAGGGTTTAGGACTGGCCAGACAGTCCTATGTATTGTCAAATCAATTAAATGTTGTTATCTGCGATAGCCAAGTATTTTTTTATAGTTGGTATTTTTATTATTATTAATTTTTCCCGCTCGTCCGTTCTAAAGGCGTCGGGTAAAGCGTCACCCCTGCCCTTTCAATCTGTTTAAAATACGATTGTCATAATTCTATTTTATTTATATTCTATGGGTAATACCAACTAACAGTTGATAAACTACGGATTTATTCTAAGTTTGTATCTGTAGGACATCATTTTCCTAAATATACAATAACAAACGTATTTACCCGTATTGTAGTCGCTTTAACGTTTTCATTCCATTTCAACCACTGTTACTTACCGTAGTTTGTATTACTATAATCTATAAAATATTAAATATCGGTACGAGACACCGCCGGTGACCGACACACGTTTATTGTGTGTATATTAGTATTTTATAAATATTTGGTGGTCCTGAAAAGGACCGTTTTAAGGGTTTAGAGAGAGTGTTTTTAACAAATTACGCCTTCTTTTTGGGCGCTGCCGTCTTCTTGACTGCCACCTTCTTCGCCTTGGGTGCCTTGGCTTTGGTGGCCGGCGCTTTCTTAGCCTTGGCCGGAGACTTTTTCGGTTTCGCGGCTTTGGGTTTAGGCGCTGCGGCTACCTTTTTCACCTTCTTGGCGGCGGGCTCGCCGGATTTCGGTTTCTTGGCACCGGTGCTCTTCCTCTTCTTGGCCGCTCCGGGCGCCTTGGACACCGCCGCTTTCTTGGCGATCGGCTTCTTTTTCGGCGCTACCTTCTTCTCTTTTTTGACTTCCGCGGCCAATTTGAAATGGCCCGACGCTCCGTTGCCCTTGGTCTGGACCAGCTTGCCGCTGGCGACGGCCGACTTAAGGAATTTGCGGATGAAAGGCGCCAGCTTGGCTGCGTCCACTTTGTAGTTGGCGGCCAAGTATTTCTTGATAGCCGGCAACGACGATCCTTTTTTCTCCTTCAGTTCCTTGACGGCTGCGATCACCATCACGGCCGTGGTAGGATGGGCCGGTGCGGCTTTCTTCGCCTTGGGAGCGGCGGACTTCTTTTTCGGCGACTTGGCCTGGGCCGGCGACGAGGCGGCTGGTGCTGGGGCGGCGACTGCGGTGTCGGTCATGGTGAAGCGGTTTGAAATAGACTCTGGTACTCTGGTAAAACGAACAGGAACGGTGTGTATAACCCGCGTTTGGCCATCACGCCGTCTATATACTCGCCGCCATACCGACTAGTAAACGTTTACGGAATCGAATTTTCCGTTTTGACGTGATCCCGTTCCGTTTCATCTCGTTTTTTCCACTCGAAAATCACGTAACGGCGACAAATCTCGTTCTCCTTAAAGCCAACGTTATAGCAAAGCCGTCGGTCGGTCGAATTTTCACTTTAAATCGACGGCCGACGTGCCGCAGGAGGTTGTTCCGACCAGTCCGACTATTCAACGATACACCTCTTTCGAGGTCGATTAGGACTCGTTAATTTCGAGTTAAACTAAAAAATCTTTTCGATTCGCAATCTGCACGTGTATTGAAAAATTATCGCGTAGGCTCTAAGAGTCTGCGGTATGAAGAGACCGAAGGGGGCGGTGTCGAATTTGGGTCGTTAGTAGTTTTACGTGTCGCGTAGTTATCATCAAAACTCTATGCGATATTTTGACGGCGGCAACACCGACCGAATCGACTTAAGATTACACCGAAAATAGTAAAAACAATTTTAATTGTCATTGTAAAAATATATTACCTATTCGGCTATTAAAGCCGTCCCGATTTCTATTAAAAAAAAGACTGCCAAACGCTCAACTCTATTTTAATTAAATCGTTAACCGATTCGAACGAGTAAACCGTCGCGATTAAGACGTCTTTACATTTGTTTAAATTTATTTTATACATTTTCGAAAGTCCAAGACTGATTTATTACGTTTGCTCAATAGTAGTATTGTTAAATATCTAGACTCGCCCGTGATCGTCGAGGCAGCACAATGTATGAACAACGAGTAGCCCGTTTACAAAACCGATTACGTTTCATAAAATTAATATCGGTGTTATTATTTTTAAGTTTTATGATAACGTTTTGGTTTATTTTGTCTTGAAATAAATTTCCATAACCCATTTTTTACCTGATAAACATATACTTTATGTGTAGGCCCATTTCCAAAAGTTATCGTCTGCAGTAATTGCCATGAGGCATGTAATATTGGACCGTTTGTCGAATAAAAACGTATTATCAACATAACGGTTTTCACATAGGTATTACATATTGTATTTTAAAATATTAAAGTCGGAAACGATTATTTCTCATTTTATTAAACGAAAATGCTAATTTATTATTGTAAAATTAGAAGTACAAAATTTATTTTATGAATAAAATCGTCATGTTCTTTTTTTTTTACTCCAGAAATAGTCCAAAACTTTTCGTTTACTCACATTTGAGTGCCGAACCTACTTTACTTTTTCATTTTAAACGTGGTTGGGAAAATATTTTTTTACAAAAAAAAATTGCAATTTACAGGTAACAACTGTTTGTTTTGGACATTTTATTAAACGGGTTTTTTCATATTTTCCCAAAATTTCAAAAAAAAATTTGACTTTTATAATCAATTGTACATAGGCTATTCGATACACAAAATACAAACGCCAGCTCAACAATGGCCATTTCACATTAGCAAGTGATATATTATTATTTAGTTTTCAGTTTTCACAAACTTATCAGAACCTATTGATATCGTCACTCTCTCCGTGTGTTTTAAATTCAGTGCCGCCGAAACGTGCGGAGCCCGTATCTACCTACTTTCAGATAACATAGTTTTAAACGACGCGCCACAATCTACGGGGTTTTTTATTTTTTTTTTTTTAGTAACGCGTCCATCCCTCCCGTCGGACAAACCGGATAGAAAATAATAATTCCTTTACACACCGCGTTCTACAACCTAACAAACTCATATCGACTATAACGCGGCCGCCGCCGCCGACTACTTCCCGCGCGCGCCAAAAATACGTTTCACACTGTGCCTAACGCTACACCGACCCGTTCGTCGTCCATCGCCACCGCCGTGTCTACCGCCTATTCTTTTACCCGCTTTTTTTT
>NW_026096029.1:0-20386 GCF_023614345.1 Adelges cooleyi
ATGACGTAACAATGTAAATGTTGTTTTGGCATCCAACTTTCTCTAAAACATGAAAAATTTTTTTAATAATATGCAATATTGTATGACGTATATCCATACACATGACACAAATTTGACTTCGTGAGTGATTTTATACCTGTTTTATGGGAACAGAGCCTTGAGATACATTCTTGTTCTATAGCTGTGTAATAGTAAGTACCGTGCAACGTATTGGTTCTATTTATTTATGTATAAAAATGTTTTAGTATTCTACGGTTTTACTGGTTGGACATTGATTTTTTAATAATTTAAATGAATTTCATACATTCGATGTTGACTTAAAAAGTTATAGTCAGTAGTGTCGTCAGTGGTCGTAGGAACAATCATTGATAAGAATTTACGATAAGGTTTCGACTGTTTTTTTGTTAATAGTGACAACTATTTACGTTATATTAGCCTGAGTTCTTAAATTAAGAATATTGCAAGTTATTTAGAATTTCTTTGATGATCTGGTTGACACAGGAAGATGGTTTTATATTATAAAATAAAAACACTGAGCATATTTCAGATTAATTATTCGTAAATTGTGTGTTCTGTGAAATTTAAAAACTAATCAATATGGGCTTGTATTTTAGACAATATTGCCATCATGTATGAGAATTGACGCCACAGCAGACGTGCAATTTGAATATTTGTTAATAAACATTGTGGGTGTTAGATAATAGTGGCTTCATGTTTGAGAACGGACGTGCGATTGCTTGTTTGCATATACTTTGTCGGTTGTGGCTAATGTGGATTGTATCACGCTTCTGTCATTGCATATTTGATTATAATATTATTACTTAATAATTATTATCTTTACCACATTGAAGTAATATATTTGTACTGTATGTGTTTGTGTATGTGCTGAAAGACAGCGTATGTACTGTTTAAATTGCTTTATAGTTTTTCTTTAAACCATCTGTAATGTTTTACCTTATCAAACAAATCATTTTCTCAGTGTATATATTATGAGAAGAATATAATAACAACCGTTGTGATGGAAAAAGTTAAGTAACATTCAGTATAGTAGCGTTTATTATAAATAATATAGATAACCAAACGAGACAAATTTAAGTTATGTACGCTGACACTGAACGGACACTACCAGTGTTATTTTAATTGTAAAAAATACTACTAGCGCCCGTCTTGTATCTGTAAATAGAAATAAAATTTGTCTTGGTTAGCTATCTAAAATAATTATAATCAATAAAAGTAGTAGTATTGGCTTTATTAAAGTTGTTATTATTTACTTGATCGTTATTGTTCAGATATTACTATTATTAAGTAGAGGAGGAGTGCCCTGTGCGTACAGCGTTGTTTGGGTTTGTTACATTCTGTCACTAGTTTGATACTCGGGCATCCGTCATGGGCGCTTAATTTTATGTATACGTATTAAAGTAATTCAAAATGTGTAGGAAAAACGATTACAACTATGTTTGTATTATTTAGTTAAATTAACTAAAGTAGTATTTTGTTTTTTAATTATTTTGGATTAACTTTACTGGTTATAAAAACTTATTCAAGTGCCGAAAATTATTATTGTGGTCATCTATTACGAGTTAAGAGGGCGTCACACTGCCCATTTTTAAGGAGTAAAGTTCAGGCAATTTTTTACAAAATATTAATTCAAAGGTTAAACTGTGATGTGTAATTATGAGTTCAATAACTAGGACTCTATTTTGGTAGTTAATTTATTTTTTAGACTATCACAGCATCCTTAAAAGCAATTTAAAAATGTTTTTAGCTTCGATGCAAAGCGAGCAGTTGCGAATAGCAACTCTATAAATCACAAATTTTATCTAGTTTGTACTTTGGGGGGTTACAAGTTGAAAAAGTTTTAGTCATCACAGACTAAATTTGAAAAAACAAAAAATAAAACCGTACGAGTTTTTAAGTTAGAACTTTTATTGGCTATAATTTCGAGAAAAAGAGTCGGATCGAGTTGAAACGTATAAGAAATAATTATTTGGTATGCCCGCACACGACAGTTGTGTCAAATTTAATCTATACCCATTTCCCACCCCCCTAGGGGGGTACAAGTTTTTTTGTTTTTTGGGGTTTTTAACTGTAATTTTAAAACTTTTGGGTTGAAAGTTTGCCAGTAGTTGGAACTCATATGTATCCATAACATATTAAACGGGTGAAAAATTCGGCACTACAGTTTTTTTTTAATTGCCGGGAAACTGCGTTTTCGCAGATTGCGTATATTTGAACAAAAACACTTAAAATCTTTAAAAAAAATTGATCAAATCATTAAAAAAAATTTATGTATATCTATCCAGAATGATACTATTAGGTTTTGTGCTCAAGTACCACTTTTGACTTTAAGTTTACACAAATTCAATTTTTTTTTTTTTTAACTAAAAACCCGGTGTACCAGATGGGATAAACGAACAGACACTAACAACTATTAGTTGGTAACGTCTATCCGTGTTAGATTAGGTTAGGGCTCAATGATCGGTATCATAATATTGTGTTTATTACATGATATCACAGACGACTAAATCGTGTAACTGATTATAGTAGACATTCGATTTACTGGGAAAAAACCTATCCTTGTACTTATTAAGACACTTAATGGTTCTGATATGACAAAATCACTGTCGTTATCTCGTTTTTTTATAGCCTGCGTTATATAACCTTATCGAAGGTCAACTATGAATATATAAGGTCCAACTACCTGCAAATTAAGAAGAGGACTGTTGTTTTTTTGATTCAAATTAAGTGTTGGTTTTTATGCAGTATACCGCCTCAAAATGTATATTTTATTACACAATTTTTTTAAAGGAAAACTAATGTTTTGCATATTGTTATACTGTTATTCATTTAAAGAGATTTACGTTTGATTGTTTAAATTGTCTAATATTAGATAATCTGCTTCGTGCTATTTTTAATTTTTTAGTTTGTCAACTTGTAGCTCTAATTTTGTATAAAATATTTCATTATTTTATTACTATGTACAAATTAAGATAAATATTAATAATAATTAAGTCATAAATGATAATACTTTATTTTATGACTAGATCAAATCTCGTGCACATTTAATATCATGATACTGCTCCTATGCTATTATGAAAAAAACACAATTTTTAAAATCTCCATAAAAGGTTATTGTTAAATAACAGGCAACAGCCGACCTCTAGTGGCTATACACGTTAATAATATTTAACTAATAAGTAATATATGTAGGTAAAATTTTTTGTTTTCTCCATCATAGTACCAGTATACGATTTATTTTAATTTAAATGTAAGAAAATCGATTTTTCTTTAGAAAATAACAAGAAATTAATATACAGGATAAGGCAGCAAAACGGCGATTTTCTAATGTATTTAAATGGTAAAACCCGTTTCACTATCCCACCCTTTACATTTTAAGGATCTATGAAAAGGTTTTTTTATTTGCATTTTATTTTGTACATTGTCAATCTAGTTAAATAGAAGTATAATATAGCTTTGAAATAATATAATCTAGGAAGTATAAATAGTTTGTGTGAGATTGCTCTAATGGAAGTATATAATACATAAATATTAATATTATTGAGAATAAGCGATTATAATTTAAACTATGGAGTACAAACGATTGAATCATGAATCGTCGACCATTCCAACAAAATATAACAAGACATTGTTTTTGTGTTATTTGGTCCACTACGTTTTTGCAAAAAAAACCAGTACAGTGGGGTCGGGGCATAGTGGGGATGGAGCATAGTTGGGTCGGGGCATAGTGGTGACGGGGAGGTCACAGGTTTACAGAAATTTTTAAATCTGAAAGTGATAAAATCACTTTCGAAAAAACGCTTCGATGCAAATCGGTAGTTATTATTTTCAAGTCAGTACAGTCTAAACCAAGCACAGTATAAACATGCAAAGTTAGAAAGTTTTAAATGAAGGTTCTGTATTTACAAATGAGCATCAAAGCGTTAATTTGAAAGCGATTTTATTCAATTTTATCACTATTATTTATAATAATTCTTGTAGACCTGTGACCTCTCCGTTTCCTCATTGCTTTAATTACATTATGCCAATACTCTACTGTACTAGTCCTCTCGGATAAAATCGCTTTCAAATTAACGCTTTGATGCTCATTTGTAAATACAGAACCTTCATTTAAAACTTTCTAACTTTGCTGGTTTATACTGTGCTTGGTTTGGACTGTACTGACTTGAAAATACTAACTACCGATTTGCATCGAAGCGTTTTTTCGAAAGTAATTTTATCACTTTCAGATTTAAAAATTTCTGTAAACCTGTGACCTCCCCGACACCACTATGCCCCGACCCAACTGTACTGGTTTTTTTATCTCTATATGTTTAAGCAGACTGAAGATAATTCGCTTAATTTTGGATTTGGAGTAAAAGCACCCATTATAAAATTGAAAGAAAACAATATTTCGGAGGGTAAGACGGTGCCTTTTTTTCATTATTCTTCGTATAACGCTCAATACAAAGTTTCAAAAAAAGTCTGTCCCCACTTATAATTTTTTTTTAATGTGTTTAGACTAAGGCTATTATAATTTTTAATAAAAAAAAGTCATGAGTTCTTGTATTAATTTTTGTAAATACGCTTTGGTTTTAGATTACTAGTGAGAAATAAACAAAAACCCAGAGTTAAAATGGACGATCATAGCAATGGAACCATTATCAAACTAGAAGATAATAAGATCGAGATAGAGCAGTGTTCTAAAGCCTTATTGAAAATAACAGAACCAAATCACATGGAGAACTCATACAAAAGTTCTACGACAAACCAAAACGATTATAAAAATATTATTGATGGAGATGCATATAGGTTATTTAACATATTGTTATTAAATAAGGGCTATGTTGTTATTAAATTATGTTTGATGAATAAGTCAAATCTTAAAAAAGTTATTAGTTGACACTCAATGTGAATTTATATAAAAAGATATAACCAATTTATTTTAAAAAAATAACCACCAACTTTTTTGGAACATAATAAGCTGATAGTTTTACGTTTTATATTTTATTGAGATTTAATTAAATGATATATTGGAATATTCAAACTGTGTGTCGCAACTCTCAGGGCGTTGCGTGAGTAGGTTAAGGGATCTGTTGAGGTTATAGATTTCAAATATCATAGTGAAATTAAAAAATTTGAGAGCGGTCAAAATATTGTTAAGGCAAAATATGCTTCCACAAAGAGGCATATTTCCCGTAGTAACAAAATAATTACCTACATTACAACATCTCGTGACAAGTCCTTGGAGAAATAGACTTGTTATTTTAAAAGTATTTGTCTTAGGACAGTCTGGTTCGTATTCAAATAATTGTTTACTTTTCCATAACATGAACGGTTGGATTTACATTTAGTGATAATTATTGTTTTATATACCTATATATTTTCCCAAACTTCTACAGTGTATATCTATAGTTATTTATTATATTTATTTTAAATATAGAAGAATCAATACTAATTAAAAAAATGTACTCCATTTTTTAGACTTAATGAAGCAGGAGGTATTAAAATTGAAGAAGGAGAAACGGACGATTATCATTATAAGTCTATTTTTGAGGTAGAAGAAGAAAATAAACAAGGGAAAGAGGGAACAAGGGAACTCAAAATTAACCAAAAAACCACAGTCGACTCCTATACGTAACTTCTTATCAATTATCGTTTCTACGACCACTGTCGGCACAACTCACTCCACTAGTCAAATTACTCGACAAACGAATGTATGAAAAACATTGAAATTGTTTAAAATTCATTACCCACACGATACACTAGGTAATCTAATTAATTGTTAAAAATCAATAAATAAAACCATAATGTTACTCGATACTTACTAATACACAGCAATGCGATGAGATTGTTTGTCAAGGATCTGATCCCTAACCACGTCAAACGACAGGTATACAACCACGCACTGAATCTTTGATAATGACGTGTGTGTTAGCCACGGTTATAGATAAACAGGTTACTCGACGGTGTATGTTTTCGACTGGCTCATAGCGGTCACGCCGCGTTACGCTGTCTATAGAGCGCGCTACCGATATGCAGGCCATCATAAGTTATATTTCCTATCCGACGTGTACTAAAAAGCTGTTTTTTAAACCAATAAAGATAGTATAACACAAGTCTACACGAACAATATAATACATGAGTTTATTAATATTATTACGGTATATTAATAATATTAATAAACCGTAAACATTCTAAATCTGCCTAATTTTCAGACTTAAATCCCAAAAACTTTACTTGAAATGTGTAATAAAGAAAACAATTCTATACGTTCTTGTGGAATAGGTTTATGATAATTTTTTTGGATTCTATTTTTATGGGCAGTATAATGTTTAAAGAATATTCCCTACTGATTTAGACGTAAATCGACTATTTTTGAAAAGCCCGCGCTTTTCAGTTTACCTTCACTGCATTGCATCTCCAGCCGGTGGTTATCACCCCTATCACACACAAACACTCACACACACACAAACATCATTATCATGACGTAACAATGTAAATGTTGTTTTGGCATCCAACTTTCTATAAAACATGAATAATTTTTTTAATAATATGCAATATTGTATGAAGTATATCCATATACATGACACAAATTTGACTTCGTGAGTGATTTTATACCTGTTTTACGAGAACAGAGCCTCGAGATACATTATTGTTCTATAGCTGTGTAATAGTAAGTACCGTGCAAAATATTGGTTCTATTTATTAAAAATGTTTTAGTATTCTACGGTTTAACAGGTTAGACATTGAGTTTTTTAATCATTTAAATGAATTTCATACATTCGATGTTGACTTAAAATGTTATAGTCAGATGTGCCGTCAGTGGTCGTAGGATCAATAATTGATAAGAATTTACGATAAGGTTTCGACTGTTTTTTTGTTAATAGTGACATCTATTTACGTTATAATAGCCTGAGTTCTTAAATTAAGAATATTGTAAATTATTTAGAATTTCTTTGATGTTCTGGTTGATTCAGGAAGATGGTTTTGTATTATAAAAAAAAAACACTGAGGATATTTCAGATTAATTATTCGTAAATTGTGTCTTGTGTGAAATTTAAAAACTTATCATTGTGGGTATTTATTTTAGACAATATTGTCATCATGTATGAGGATTGACGCCACAGCAGACGTGCAATTTGAATATTTGTTAATAAACATTGTGGGTGTTAGATAATAGTGGCTTCATGTTTGAGAACGGACGTGCAATTGCTTTTTTGCATATACTTTGTCGGTTGTGGGTAATGTGGATTGTATCACGCTTCTGTCATTGCACATTTTATTATAATATTATTCTTTTAAAATTATTATCTTTACATTGAAATAATATATATGTACTGTATATGTGTTTGTGTATGTGCTGAAAGACAGCGTATGTACTGTTTAAATTGCTTTATAGTTTTTCTTTATACCATTTGTAATGTTTTACCTTATCAAACAAATCATTTTCTCAGTGTATATATTATGAGAAGAATATAATAACAACCGTTGTGATGGCAAAAGTTAAGTAACATTCAGTATAGTAGCGTTTATTATAAATATTATAGATAACCAAACGAGACAAATTTAAGTTATGTACGCTGACACTGAACGGACGCTACCAGTGTTATTTTAATTGTAAAAAATACTTGCTCTCCGGAATATTGTTCTCTTTTAATTTTATAATGGGTGCTTTTACTCTAAAACCAAAATTAAGCAAGTTATTTTCAGTCCGCTTAAACATGTTTTTACCACTGAACATTACCGGTGCGACGCCCTTTTAAGTGTACAATGCTTCTAAGGTTTTGATTTTCCTGTGAACAATGGTTTTGCTTTATTTTGCAAGAAAGTCTGTCCCCACTCATAATTTTTTTTTAATGTGTTTAGACTAAGGCTATTATAATTTTTAATAAAAAAAAGTCATGAATTCTTGTATTAATTTTTGTAAATACGCTTTGGTTTTAGATTACTCGTGAGAAATAAACAAAAACCCAGAGTTAAAATGACCAATCTTAGCAATGGAACCATTATCAAACTAGAAGAAAATAAGATCGAGATAGAGCAGTGTTCTAAAGCCTTATTGAAAACAACAGAACCAAATCACATAGAAAACTCATACAAAAGTTCTACGACAAACCAAAACGATTATAAAAGAATTATTGATGGAAATGCATATAGGTAATTATGATATTGTTATTAAATTACAATATAGCTCGGTTGGATAAATAAGTCAAATCAAAAATTTGAGAGCCGTCCAAATATTGTTAAGACAAAATACGCTTCCACAAAGAAGCATATTTCCCGCATAGAGTGGTTACAAAACAATTACCAACATTACAACATCTTGTGACATGTTAAAAAATTTATCTGACGTATTCAAACAGTTTTTAGACAATCCACAATGATCCTCAAAAAATAATTGACAACGATGCATAGAGTAATAACAATTTTTAATTAAGTTATTTTACACATTTTGTTAAGAAAAAACCATAACCTAATTAAAATGAGTACAGACATTCTATGACAAAATCCTTGGAGTAATAGACTTGTTATTTTAAAAGTATTTGTCTTAGGACAGTCTGGTTCGTATTCAAATAATTGTTTACTTTTCCATAACATGAGCGGTTAGATTTACATTTAGTGATAATTATTGTTTTATATACCTATATAATTTCCCAAACTTCTACAGTGCATATCTATAGTTATTTATTATATTTATTTTAAACATGTATTAACTAAGTATTTTTTTTGTTAAAGATAAACAACATATTTATATTGCGACATACTTCCTATTATATAAAATATTTATAATTATTTCGACAATGTAAATATAGAAGAATCGATACTAATTAAAAAAATGTACTCCATTTTTTAGACTTAATGAAGCAGGAGGTATTAAAATTGAAGAAGGAGAAACGGACGTTTATTATTATAAGTCTATTTTTGAGGTAGAAGCAGAAAATAAACAATGGAAAGAGCAACAAAATACAATCGACGCGAATGAATACAAGTAATATAATTTTTAGAATAAAATATTTTAAATATATGGTAATAAATAAGTATTGTGGTCACCCATAATAATCATTTATTTTCAGTATCCGGACACAATTAAATACATTTTTTAATGTATATTTTCTTATTTTAAAACTTTGTCACTATTGTCAAAAACCAATAATTAAAAAAATATAAAATATCAGAAATAACTTTTAGAATTAAATATTTTAAATACACCTAATTTTTTTAGTTCTCATTATAAGTTTATTTTACAGGTTTTTTGATTATTTTTAATTATTATAATTTTTTTAATTATATTTTATTTGTCAGCGTTGTTAATTCGAAAATCAAAGTTGAAGACAAAACAGACGGTTATTACCATAGCATAGAGAACAAAATTGATAAAGACAATGAAGATATGAAAAAGGAATTATCTGAAACCTTTATAAGTGAAACAAAATCGAGTAACATTGAAAAATTATATAATAGTCGTGTGACAGCACGGAACGATCTTCAAAAAATATTTGACGGGAATATATACAAGTAATTCGTTTTTCTGATTACATATTATAACTAAATACCTAAATACAAAGTAATAATTAAAAGATCGTTTTACTGATAGCGCGTTGTACACTTTTCTATAATAACATTCATTACTCTCCTAACCTAACACACTACTATCAAAAATAAGATAAGACAGATTATCTAATCTGTGCTACTATTGTCAAACACATATAGTAATTACAATGATAGATAATATTATTACATAGAATATAACAAAACAGTGTAACAATAATACACCCGTTATACACATAAAAAAAGTTACAGATAGAATAAGCCCTGAGCTCTTACAAACAACCTAAAACCACAAGTCTGACAAAAATAGGTGTTAAAAAAGAAATCTTGGTTTTCTAATAACATTTTCCTGTTTACTAACTAAGTATTTTTATTATAAAGATAAACAACATATTTATATTGCGACATACTTCCTATTATATAAAATATTAATAATTATTTCGACAATGTAAATATAGAAGAATCGATACTAATTAAAACAATTTACTCTATTTTATAGACTTAATGAAGCAGGAGGAATTAAAATTGAAGTAGGAGAAACGGACGATTATTATTATAAGTCTATTTTTGAGGTAGAAGCAGAAAATAAACAATGGAAAGAGCAACAAAATACAATCGACGCGAATGAATACAAGTAATATAATTTTTATAATAATATATTTTAAATACAAGTATTGATGTTACTTATACATTTATTTGATGTATATTTCCTTATTTTAAAACTATGACACTATTCTCAATAACCAATATTTAAAACATATCCAAGTATAAAATTTAACCAATATAATTCTTAGAAATTTTAATACTTTAATTACATCCAACTAATGTCAACAACATCAACTATTAACATACTTTTTTATTATGTTTTTTTTTAGTTCTATTATAACTTAATTTTACAGATTTTCTGATTCTTTTTAATTAGTATACTTTTTTTAATTATATTTTATTTTTCAGCGATGTTGATTTGAAAATCAAAGTTGAAGACAAAACAGACGGTTATTACCATGGCATAGAGAACAAAATTCATAAAGACGACGAAGATATGAAACAGGAATTAACTGAAATTTCTATAGAAGAAACAAATTCAACTAATATTGATAAATCATATAATAGTTATGTGACAGCACAGAACCATCTTCAAAAAACATTTGACGGGAATATATACAAGTAATTCGTTTTTCTGATTACATATTATAACTAAATACCTATATACAAAGTTAATGTTAAAGATCGCACAGTCACTACAAACGAAGAATTGTTTTACTGATAGCGCGAAGTATACTTTTCTATAATACTCGCTTCTTAGCAATATTATATATTTAATTTTAAAGATTTGAAATAAATATTTCTTTTTTTTAGTTACAGAAAAGTGATTAATACAACGATAGTTCAAGTCGAAGCCGATTTATTGAACGGACATTATTTCGAGTCCGTGATTGAAGTTGAAAATAATGGTCTTTTAGATGTGCAACCTACTAAAAACGGTTTGGACAAAATACAGCAATTTGCGTGTGATTTATGTAAGATGTATTTTAACACTAAACGGAGAGTGACCCAGCACATAATTCGATTACATAATGCACATGCATCAACACAGAAAAACACTGCAACTCAAGTTATCAAAAATCGTCTTACGTAAGGCAGTTTCATTTAATTTATCAATTTTCTTAAAATGTTTTTTCGTTAAAACGAAGTAGTAAAAATATTCTTCTTATTCATTACATCTCTTATTATTTAAATATGTACTGTATAAATCACGATACAACAATTTATTAAACTTGTAAATTAGCAGTTAAAGTTGCCTTTCAATTTTTAATAAAGAAAAAATGAAGTAGATATTGGCAAGTAAAAAGCTGTGGGATACTCACGTTCATATACTAATTATATAGTATTTTATAGTTGAAAATAGAAATTCGTCCGTAAATGTTTCACACGTTTTCTAACTATCTTATTGTAAGACTTATCAACTGTTTTCCTTACAAATAGAATAAATAATAAAAGAGAGAGATACAACGTTAAAAATTAAGCTTCCACGCGGGATGAAAACAGCATAATTATCAATATTTTTATACATTAATACTTATAGTCAAAGATAATTTTAGGTCCAATAAAATAAAAAACTTATCAAACACAAATTGCATAGGTGTAAATAGAAAAGGGTATTAACATAATATGTCCTAACGTGAGAAGTTTATAATTATTTTAAACATTATTATTTATTGTCTGACATGTTTTGTTGTAGAGTCAATGATACGAGTTATGAAGGGAATAAACAAACTGATGGTTGTCAAGTCGAGTCTTGGATTGAAAAAGGTGTCAATAATCAAATAGCACGAAAGAATGACAATAAATATATAAAAGAACGACGAATATTCCACTGCGATTTTTGTCAAACGTCGTACCGTACTAAAAAGCAAATAACATTACATATAGTAAAATCCCACAAAAGTTCAAATAACCAATATTCTACCCTAAAAAATAGCATTATACATAACAATAAATATACTAGAGCATTCACCAAAAACATCATCCGACACTACAAATGTGATGTTTGTTTTAAAGATTTTTCGTGTAAATCACTACTCACTAAACACGAACGAGTACACAATGGGGAAAAGCCCTATAAATGCGCTGTTTGCTCAAAGTCGTTTTCTCAAAAATATAATCTAACAGCTCATGAACGAGTGCACACTGGAGAAAAACCTTATAAATGTGATGTTTGTTTAAAGTCATTTTATACAAATTCAGACCTCACAAAACATAAACGCGTGCACACTGGAGAAAAACCTTATAAATGTGATGTTTGTTTAAAGTCATTTTATACAAATTCAGACCTCACAAAACATAAACGCGTGCACACTGGAGAAAACCCTTATAAATGTACTGTTTGTTTAAAGTCGTGTTATTCAAATGCAGACCTCACAAAACATAAACGCGTGCACACTGGAGAAAAGCCCTTTCAGTGTTTGGTATGTTTAAAATCATTTTCTGAAAAACCTTCGCTTACAAATCACAAACGAGTGCACTCAGGAGAAAAACCCTACAAATGTGCGGTCTGCTTAAAATCGTTTTCCTTAAACGGAAATCTCACAAAACATGAACGAGTACATGCTGGTGAAAAACCCTACAAATGTGCTGTATGTTTTAAGTCGTTTACTGATAAATCAAGCCTCACAAAACACAACAAACGCGTACACTCTGATTGATTACCCTTAAAAATATATTTACTCAAGTTTATTTTCTCAATAATCGAAGTTTATAAATTTTAACTTAAAATTATATAGTAATATATTTTTTATTTTATTACTAACATAAAATTGTGTATATGTGCGTTACTTATTTCAATCAATGTTTATTGAAACGTGTTTATATACTTCTAGAGCAAAATGTATTTTTAATTATATTGTTAGATATTGTGTTTAATCAGTGCACGTTAAAAATTGTAAGCTACTCGACACTAGTGTTTGTAATGATTAAACAAAACTACATAATCATCATAATTGTATATAATGACTATTGTAATTTGTTTAAAATATATATTTATACAATTATTTGATAACTTCTTTTTTACATTTTTTTGTTATCACTTCACAGGCAGTGCCCAAAGTAGAGTAGTAGAATGTATAAAAAACTATAAGCTAAGGGTAAATACAAGAGTGAAAGAAAAAAAATATAAATATAAATGTTAATAATAACAATTAAATAAGAAACTATAAAAAAGTAAGACTGTATCTTATCTCGATCGTACAATGTATCTCTTGGGATACGTAGCCAATGAAAATGGTCTTTATTTTGGCGACAAAAAACTTAACATTGTTTCTTATAGCCTACTAGTGTCTTTGCTGGAACACAAAACGATAGTCATGTGAAAAGACTTTGAAATAGCATATCGTATTCTACCATCGGTGCCGTCTCAATACTAGACAAGATTGGCCCATTTCTTAAAAAAACGAGGAATATAAAAATAAAAATAAATTCTGTTTTTTGTCAAGTCTTAAAAACTGTTCTTCTTCTTGGATTTTTCGGCCATCAAGACCATTCCGTCACACATCTTAAACACTGTTATTTATTTTTAATTTTCAGGGTTACAAAAAGCAAGCGTTAGTCGTATCAACTGATGTTGAACACAAATTTAAACTAGCTATTGAACTACAAAACTTGGCCAAAGCTTTGGTATTGGTGAAAGAAGCTTCAAGTCCTCAGAAATGGAGACAACTATCTGAATTGGCTTCGGCGCAAGCCGACTTGGAGTTAGCACAAGAATGTTTACATCAAGCTCAAGACTATGGCGGCCAAGTGTTAAGCAATACATATAAAAGAGCATTGTTGCTCATGCAAGTAGGAGTGAAGTGTGGTTATGAACTAAAGAAATAGCAGACTTGGCTACAATGTAGATAACACTACTTTGATAGGTTGACATTTTTGGGAGGGGCGTGGAACTTGGCCTTTTTTCACTGTTAGGTTTTTGTTGGAGATATCATTTCTTTTTGCGGGCGAGGTTTTTTTTTAAAAGGCATTGAATGTATATTGTACGTCGTAGATTTTCTCTTGTTTTAACGTGTTGTTATATCAACTACGTAGAAATGTACATGATGTATATGTTTATATGTACATAAAACTACACTTTGTAATGAAGCTACAATTTATACAAGTAGCTACTTGCATAGTGATTAATAATTTATTAATTATTAATAAACCACGATAGTAATTAAATTAGTCAAAATTAATATAGTGCAATTTAATTAATAAATTAGTGAAGCTAGCATTTATACAAGTAACCACTATAAATCTAGTTTAGTATTTTAAACGTACAAACGAAACTAAACGTTTAGGTGTACAATTACACTTAATAATAAACCACGTGACAAACGTAACAAGAACACTGCTACACTGCCATACATGTAAACACGAATTAACAAAGACACAAACTACGACCAAATGATGGCTGACTAGAGACGTGGGAATTAACAGCGCCCTGTGCCGCTTGTAGTGCGGCGAAGGTCATTAATCCCCCCCACCTAGCGCATTAATTTTGAGTAAATTTCAATTTTCTGATTTTTCCCTTTACTTACACCATAAGATTCACTTTTGTGCCAAATTTCACGTTTCTGCCTATACTGGAAGTGTCTTATAATTTTGATGATGAATGACTGAGTGAGTGAGCAAATTTTAAAATCCTCCCATTTTTAAAACGGCTAAATATTAGGGCTTTAATTTTAGACAGTGTCCTTAACTATTTTAATTTAATTTAGGTTTCAAATTTTAAAAGCCATCATAAGTATCCATCATAAGAAGTAGCAGAGATATGAGAGTTAGAAATACCGGGTGAATTAGTTCGTGTAAAAATACACTGGTATTGCTAGAACTTGGCTGGCGTACTGCCGTGCGCTTAGATAATATACACGAATAGTTTATTATTATGTACTTAATAATATATTTTAATATATTTTTAAACCTCCTATAGTAACCTAAATGATACAATTTGTTTGATTTTTAATTTATTGTAACGATTTATTTTGTATTTTTTCAATTGGTTATAAAGTAGCCACTATAAATCTAGTTTAGTATTTTAAACGTACAAACGAAACTAAACGTTTAGGTGTGCAATTACACTTTAAAATAAACTACGTGACAAATGTAACAAGAACACTGCTACATTGCCATACATGTAAACACGAATTAACAAAGACACAAACTACGACCAAATGATGGATGACTAGAGACGTGGGAATCAACAGCGCTCTGTACCGCTTGTAGTAAAATATTGTATTATACTGTTAGTTTAGCTAACCCGATTATAGATATTGCGTTTAATAACTGTGGCTAAAGGTTGGTATCACCTACTCCTACTCTACCGCGGTGAAACGCTGGCAACGCGGTGTCAGTTGGTACCACTACCAGCCATCAGCCATCTTCGGTCCGCCATTCGCTCGACTCTTACGACCTAGTCACATCACGCACGACGCCCTTTTCCCCGAACACTCCATTTCTAACGTCGTTTTGTTGTTTTGTTAACTATTTGTCCTATTTTGTTCGTTAATCTTATTTTTAATCATATTGTTTTGTACATATTTCAATATACGAGGACTTGGAATAACGCAATGATCAGGACACTCCATTTGGACCTAGGTCTCAAGAGAACGTTTACTTGGACATTCAAGATGGCGGACGTCGCATGACCGATAATTGGTCCAGATTTTTTATACACCGCCCATTTTTAAGGAGTAAAGTACAAGCATTTTTTTACAAAATATTAACTTAACCCTTTGTGTGATAGTGGCCTCTATGAAAACCACTTTTATTCGTACGGCAGACGCGCAGAATTGTTGTAATGGTTCGGAAATTATCCATACTATGGCATATATGAAGGCCACTTGTAAAAATACCCTAAATGGGCAGAACTATTTTTTTCATTAAAACCTTCTTTTAGAATAGTATTACCATTCTACTCCCTATTTGTATCATTTTTGTTTAAGGGAACATCAATGTTTCTTTTTAAATTAAGTCCTGTAGATGGTGGCTGAAATAGATACCACCAAACTATAAAGGGCTATGAATTTTCCTTGACTTAGATTGATTATGTACTTATTTTGTACCTACATAGTTTTAGAAGTGTCGGTGTATCGTTAAATAAAATTCAATCGCAATCATTGAATGAAAATTACTCTACTTAGCATTAAATTCAAAGAAAACGAGTGTCTTACGTTAGATAAATCAACCACATTTTTGTGATCTATAGATTTAAACCGTTTGTGCTCATAAATCTTCTTTGCGCAAATAGTTATATCGATAAATAATATACTGTCAGTTAAATATTTTTTTTTCTTTTATATGTATTTTTTTTAAACTCATCTTTATGTTATTATTATATATTTTTTTTACAATGTTGTTAAAAAAGAAAAGACGAGTTCCTTTATTTTTTGTGAATAAAAGAAAATCTGTAGTTGTTATGAGGAAAGTGAGTGGATTCATTAGCTTGTAACTTCGTTTTTTTTTTTTAATACAAATACTTAAAATTTAATCCCTTTTATTAAAATTTTTCCCTTAACATATTATTTCCTATCCTTTTGTTGTTTCACACATTGGAAGTAACAATATCGATTTATTCTTTCCAATGGTAAATTTTTAAATGTAAATTCTACACATTTTAGTGATAGAACTATACAATTCAACTATTGGTAGATTATAATATGTATGTATGTATGTATATTATTAAGTGAACTGACAAATTCGTCTCCGTCTTTTTTTATTGTTTTTCCAATCTTTTTAAATCATCATTCAGAACGTCAATTTTTAAAATTCTAGGTGGAATTTTCCCCATTTTGCAATGTAGATGAGTGTTAGTTTCCCTTTCATAATAAATAAAATTTAATATCACTGTTAAAATATTAAAGTTTATTTTCTGAATTCCCTAAATCATATTTTTATTATTAGCATTTTCAATTTTTTTCTTCTTGTTCTAATTGTTTAAATGTCTCTTTTAATAACCCTAACCTATCAATAGTGGTTATTTAATTGTGACGCTATCCTAGTTAAATCGATATAATCTGATACAAATACATTTTTAAATTGGTCCATTTGTTCTTTTAACATTTCTTCATTAGTGTAAAAATGTTCAATTTGTTTTTCTGTTGCTATATTACAACGAAAATGATAAAAGTTTCCTAAAGATTGAAACCCTCTTTTGTTTCGTTTACCTGAATTTGATATTTTGTTGAAAACATCATCCATACCTCTCTTACTATCTCTAATATTACTATTGACGTTCTTTAATTAAGATAAGATTTGTTTGGTAACATAACAATAGCTACTATTTTTATTTTTACAGTAATTTTCAATTTTCCAAGAGTCCCAATTACCATTTATGTCATCCATAAGAATATTTTGGGTGTACACTAAGGGTATACTTTTGTCATAGATGATTGCCTCCTGAATTTCATTAAAGAAGGCACCAGAAGAAACAGTTACCCTTAGCATGGATTTTCCAGCTTCAATTAGCGCAAGAATGATTAAATAAAAACTCCCAGCTCCCGTCTTAAACAGAATTAGAAAATTTACCAAAAAAAAATTTTTTTTAACTTTATTTACATGTATTTTTTTTTTATTTACAACACATTTTTCTTTATACAATTATAACTATTTAAAAATTAAAAAAAATTTAATATTAATTACTAAAAAACAAGGAAATATGTGCATATGGCTAAGCTATATGTTTTTTTTAAAAATATTTTAATGGAATTTTCTTTATCGCCTCTAGTTTTTCGTCTATGGTTGGATCTTCGATTTGGGCGCAAATCCTCTGCAAATTGGTCTCATTTTATAAAAAGTTTCGTTTCCATTTGAAATTGTTCATTAGTAGGACTTTTCAGCAGTGTGCACGAGTTCGTGTTTTGTGAAAGTGGATTTCAAGATTACGGCTAAATACACGACACTATACACGGCGGCCGATACCACAATAATAATATGTTTGTTCATGTTTGTCGAGTTGTGATTTTCCAGAAAATGACTTCAAACATACAGCACACGTATACGGATTTTCCCCAGAGTGTCCTCTTTTATGTACAGTGAAATGGAACTTTTGAGAAAACGATTTTAGGCAAATATCACATTTGTAGGGTTTTTCCCCAGTGTGCACTCTACAATGTTTGGTGAGATGTGATTTTTCAGAAAATGACTTTAAACATACAGCACATTTATAGGGTTTTTCACCAGTGTGCAATCGTTCGTGTATTGTAAGGTTGTTTCAATGTGAAAATGACTTAAGACATACAGCACATGTATAGGGTTTTTCGCCAGTGTGTACTCGTTCATGTATTGTGAGGTAGCTTTTACATGAAAATGGTTTTAGGCAAATAGCACATTTAAAGGGTTTTTCCCCAGTGTGCAAGCGCTCGTGAACTTTTAGGGCAGATTTTTTAGAAAATGGCTTAGAACACACCTCACAGTTGTAGGACTTCTCACCAGAGTGTGCCCTATAACAAAATACAAAACCTTAAATTAAAAAAAAAAAAGTTTAAAAAAGTAATATTCTTTTCACATTTGTATATTATTGCTAAATGTTTTATTTTGAGATTGGGAGATGTAAATTTGTTTGTTTTACAAAAAATCCAACTGAATATAATTTTGGATCATCTATAAAGATTGATAAATATACAATTACGAAACTGTATATTCAAGCAAATTCAATAATTTCTATAAAAATTTGAATATCTCTCAGATGTAACAGAGTTCAGAAGTTCAAGTACCTAGGTACACTTATAACTCAGAACAATGAAATACAAGAGGAGATAAACGCAAGAATACAGGCAGGCAATAGATGCTATTTTGGATTGGACAAGCTGTTCAAGTCAAAAGATTGTTGTCTAAGAGTCTAAAGGTACAACTGTATAGAACTTTTGTAGGAATACAGGAGAATGGAGAATTAGACATAATGTGAAGATCAGGGAGCCATATCAGAAACCAAACATAGTCGACGATATAACAAAGAGGCGCCTCTTTTGAGCTGGCCACGCATGGCGAAAAAAAAGCGCCCTTATACACAGGGTACTATGTGGCTCTCCAGAAGGCGTAAGACCACTTGGTAGACCCAGGTTGAGGTGGGAAGACCAGGTGTCAAAAGATGTGGAGCGGGTTGAACCGGATGCTGATTGGCAAGTCCTAGCGCAGGATAGAGAGAGATGCCATGGCATGTGTTTGTCAGTTTGGTCTTAAAGGCCGTAAACTACGAAGAAGAAGAAGAAGAAAAAAATTGAATATCTCTCAGGGTTTTACTCGCAACTCTCTACTTTTTTTATTAAATTTAATATACCAGTAATAATTTATTATGTTATATGTATTGCCTTACAAAATATTTTTATTGAAGACCTGTTTTGTAGATCTTTCCTGGGTCGATGAATATGCACTATGTGATCGAGGTATGCGTTGGGCGGTCGTTTTCAAATCCAAAAGCCCATTTTCTTCAACTTCAATCAAGGATTCGTAATAATGTCCATCTACCATATCAACTTCGACTTTAACCACCGTTGTATTGCACAGTTCTCTGTTACTAAAAACATTTAATTAAAATATCGAAATTGAAATAGATAATACCAGCAGCGAGTAATGCATGTTAATGAATGATGTACTACACGCTATCAGTGAAAGGGTTCTTCGTTTGTGGCGACTGTGCGATATTTTATTATCACAATATTAAATTTAATATTACAATATTTATTTTAAAAAGAATTACTTATAAATATTCCCGTCAAATGATTTTAGAAGTTCGTTCTGTGGTGTGACGCAACTATTATAGGGTTTTTCAATGTTGGTCGATTTTGTTTCTTTTGTAAATGTTTCAGTTATTTCATTGTTCCCCTCGTCGACTTTATCAGTTTTGAACACTGTCTCGTAGTTATCATCCGTTTCCACTTCAATTTTGATTATTGATTCAGAATACCTGAAAAATTAGAAAATAATTTAAAAAATTACAATAACTAAAAAAAAGACATAATAAAACAGTAAGTTTATAGTTGATGTTGTTTTTAAAATTACTTTTTAGTGAAGGTTGTTAGCGATAAATTAAAATATTTATAATATTTTCAACATTGTATTAGATAAGCAACTCGAGGAGATACGCTTGTAATACTCATAAAACCTGTATGGTTAGTTATCGTACTAGGCTCAAAAAACGAACAAGTTTAAATAAGCTAAAAACGAGTAATAGTTTAAAAGGAAAAGCCACATCCAAAATATCAGTTTAGCAAAACAGCTTAACAACTTTAGATGTTTGTTTAGTATTAAAAAAAATGCATAAAGTTCAAACTGATGTTTTGGCAAAGTTAATTAAATCTCTAATGTT
>NW_026096030.1:0-19131 GCF_023614345.1 Adelges cooleyi
CTTCACTTGACGATTTACCACCTAAACCAACAGGTTATAAAAATCAAATTAATGTTTTGCTAACTTTAAATTAATGTAAAAAGTCTTTAATTTCCTGTTTTATAATATTGTTTTCACCAATATAGAGTAATATGTATACTTCTAAAGAATTAAATTAATTTTCAAAATATATGTAACAAGAAAATAAACTGACTTAACGGTATACAAAAATAATAATTAAATACTTAAAATATAATAAAGAATGTGTACATTAGGTAATTATTAACTCTACTGTCTAAACTTTACTTGAAATACGCTTTAACTCCTTACCTTTTAAGTCACTTGACGATTTACTACCTAAACCAACAGGTTATAAAAATCAAATTAATGTTTTGCTAACTTAAAATTAATGTAAAAAGTCTTTAATTTTCTGTTTTATAATATTGTTTTCACCAATATAGAGTAATATGTATAATTTTAAAAAATTGAATTAGTTTTCAATATTTTTTTAAAAATAAATGTGACAAGAAAATAAACTGACTTAATGGTATACAAAAATAATAATTAAATATTTAAAATATAATAAAGAATGTGTAAATTAGGTAATTATTAACTCTACTGTCTATACTTTACTTGGAATACGCTTTAACACCTTCCCTTTTAAGTCACTTGACGATTTACTACCTAAACCAACAGGTTACAAAAATCAAATTAATGTTTTGCTAACTTTAAATTATTATAAAAAGTCTTTAATTTTCTGTTTTATAATATTGTTTTCACCAATATAGAGTAATAAGTATACTTCTAAAGAATTAAATTTATTTTCAACATTTTTTTAAAATATATGTGACAAGAAAAAGAACTGACCTAATGGTATACAAAAAAAAATGATTTAATTAAAAAATAAATGAATTCAATAATCTATTTGCAATTATTAAGTACTTTTAATAGGACTATTAATAAAATGTAAAATAAAAAAAAATTATTTTTACAACATGTATTTCTAAAAAATAGTAAAAAAGTAAAAAGTAAAAAATAATTTTACAATTAGAACAATTTACCAATCAGTTCTAACACCATTTGCTTTTGAATGTCAATGAGTTTAAAAACAACGGATAATTAACTACAATTTTAAATAATGTTAAACATCTTTAATTTTTGTTTAAAAAGGAAAGCGTGATCTCTAATCAACAAACTCCAAATTCATTGATTTTGGAGTAGTATACAACTTTTATAAATTGTTTTAAAAATGCTCGATTATAGAACTATCAACAATCCACATTTCAAAATAAATGAACAAGAGATTTAGGACGTCCAATTTAAGTTAGCTATAACCGTGATTATTTTTGGTACCATAGTTCAATTGTGCAAACAAAATTTATGAAACAAAGTAATAAGTTATTAAAAAACATACCGCGTATGAATGATGAACAACCAAGGTCTAATACACAAAAACATTTTATATTATTTTGAGAACATATTGTTAAACAACAAAACATTTTTTATTTTAAATATGTAAGAAAATAATAGCTTTAAATATAACATTTTTTTTACGATTTTTAAACTGTTAAGAGGGTTACTATTCTAATTCCAGTAGAAGAATATTAACACATATCATGTGGTTTTAACTTATATAGTGTTAGAGAAAGGGTTCGATGAAAGCACGGGAAAAATAAGGACAATGATAAGAAAAAGAACTGACTTAATGGTATACAAAAATAATAATTAAATAATAAAAGATAATAAGGAATGTTTACATTAGGTAACTACTAACTCTACTGTTCATACCTACTACAAGAGGAACACTTTTTGACTTTTTATCAGCACCTATAATCCAATAAATTATACATATCAAATTAATGTTTCCTTACTTTAATTGACATAATAGTATTTAGAAAAATAACAATTTAATGAGTTTAAATATGAATCATGGTTTATACGATTTTTCAGCACTCTGGTGTAGCTTTCACATAAAATAAATAAATATTTATTTTGTAGACTTATCTGGTTTAGTATCATTTTCATCTACCATTTTTTTAAATATTAACAATTTTTAAATCTTTTGTTAAATCTGTTGTGAAACCAACAGGTTATAAAAATCAAATTATTGTTTTGCTAACTTTAAATGAATGTAAAAAATCTTTAATTTTCTGTTATATAATATTGTTTTCAACAATGTAGAGTAATATTTAAAGAATTAAATTTATTTTCATAAATTTCTTAAAATAAATGTAACAAGCTATTGATTAGTTTTCTTTGAGGTAGTCAAATTATCCATTATTGCTTCAATAACTGTAGTAAGGACTAATACTGGCTGCTTGTTTAGAAATATTGTCATTTTAAAATGGTATACATATAAATAAGCACGGAGAGTAATAAAAACAGATATGTATATATATGGCCAAAACCGCAAAATATGAACGATCTTTCAGGCCCCGTGAAATATTTTGAAATTTACCATCCATGTCTGTTTTGATGAAAAGAATATTTTCAATTATTTTAGCCATAATCGTGTAAAGTATTTTAAGTTTTTTTTGTTTACTTTGTATTTATCATTCTTGTATAGTATCTACTGCCATAAATATAAAACTATTAAAAAAAGGTGTCTTATGTAAAATTATCTAAGCTTTCTGAAAGAATATAGATTTTTTTTTTGAGAAACAGAATGTTAATAATTGAGTTTATAATTTTAATAAAAACAAAAAAGTACATTAACTTTAAAACATAATTATTTCAACTATTTTGATTACTGTGATTTTTTTTTCAATTGCACTATGCAGCTTTCTAAAAAATATGAGAAAATTTCTCAAATATTGGGCAACACGGAAAAATTAAACTTTTTAGATTATAAACCTAATTAAATGACAATCTGTTACTCGAAAAAATCCATTATTTTCCATAAGAAACTAATTTTTAACAAATATTTCTTTTTTCCGAAGATACTATAAAAAAATGATTAAAAAAAAGAGTAAAGGAAAAAACTAAAATATGAAAACCAATTTATATGATAAGAACCAGAATAAAAGAAAAATAATTGATTTACTGTCGAAAAACATTCTTATTGTCGAAACACACATGGAGGTTGAATTTAGAAAAGTACCCCGGGGGAGTGCTCCAAAAGGTCGATCGTACTTAGTGTTTTGACCCATTTATTTTTAAGAAACAACGTAAATTTACTTAGCAACTTTTTTGTGTCCTCATTTTTCTCACCTAACCAACAGATAACACAAATAAAATAACTGTTAAGAGGACGTCGCAGTCAAATATTTCGAGTACTAAAACACCGCTTCGGACTTCAAATAGTACTCAGAAACTATTAATCGTAGAATAAATTTAAGGATACCTAAAGAAAGCCTGGAATGTTTACTATGTGCGTATAGAGCCATATTTCCAAAAAAAAATTGTTTACTTATAGTTATTTCAATAAGAATTTTTACTTTTTTCAAACGTTCATAAAACCATTGTAAATAAAGTTATCGAAAAAAACTCTCTATAGGCACGTAGAAAAAGTTCTGATCTTTCATATGGTACTATAAACAATTTTCTACCACCAAAAGCGTACGAGTACTATTTGAAGTGCGAAGGGATGTTTTTTGAATTTTTATAATAATTATTACGTCGAGAGCTGGCGCGCCTAGCGGCCAATTTACTACATATCTTTATACGTTCGGAAAACCGGTTTTGGGCCGACTGCAGTAGCGCGGCGACAGCGATAACGACAACGGTGACACCGCAATTATATTATTACCTGAAGTAAAAACAGATAACCCAATTTTTAACAATCAATTCTCAATAACAAACAAGTATTATTTTTTACTTGCGCAGCGATACTGTTATTCAATATTTGCTATTTTATGTTCATTATTTTATAGAGAATTAGCTGAAGAAGCCAGTCGCTAAGTCGCTTGTATGAAAAAGGTAGCAATTGTAGTAAATTATAATTTGTAAAAATTGTGATTTAAAAAATGGTTTAGGGAACAGGGGGAGGGAGGGGGGTTATTGCACACTGTAAAAAAACGGAAAAATATTCAAATACCTCTCCGAAAAAACCGAAAAATTATAATACAAAATTTACATATGTACACATTGTTTTTTTATGAAATAGTATTAGATTTATATAATAATATATAAATGATATATATAATTATTATTTAATGAAATAAATCATAGAATATTATATATGACCCGTCCAGCACTTAAAGTTTATAACGGATACTCGTACCATTATACAATTATTATTCTATTGATGAATTTTTATAAACATGTTTTCAATTATTAATTTTGGATTTATAAATGAATTATCAGAAAGCTGAAATGTTTTACATAAAATACTGATTTTTAATGATTTTGTTTGGTGACCTATAATACTATAAAAAAAAAACAGTAAAAGAGAAAATAAACTAAAATATTCATAACGACCATGGACAATATAGGCTAAGCAAATTTGGAAACACGTATTTTATTGTATTAGACATGCAAAATAAGTATGCTCCAATATAAATGTTAATAAGTAAGTACGCTATACGAGGTACCAAGTTTATTCTGATATCTGAGAAAATTATTTATACGCTAAAAAAAAGTAATTAAGTTATCAGAATTATTCAAACTATGATGGGTATTGTATTTTCTACTCTGTCCATTGTTATATAAATGTTAATGAACAGTAGCTATAAAAAAGATTTACTCGAGATTGTAACACGCGCGCGAGCTCGTGAAGTAGCGAATGTTTACCGCGACGAATCATACGTTTCCAGCATAATATTAGTTTTTACTAGATCGGCAGTCGGTGATAGAATAATGTGCCGCTCTGATAATACTACAACGCGCCGCCGCAGCACTCGTATGGGCATGACTATAAACCGCCGCCGCCGCGCCGAGACGGAGAATAACGCCATCTCTCGGGAGTTGTATACGTAACACTTTACCTGCGACGTCCTCTTAACAAACAAAATATTTACATAATTTTGTATAGCAAAATACAGTCAAGTACATATCCTTATTTACACGTATTATTACTTTCCTGGACGCAGTTTTTCATAATAAAATTATAAAATTTTATCAAATATTTTGTTTAATTTTGGTACCGTGTAAATACTCCAAAAACATAATATGTACAATAAATGTAATCTTTAAGAGTACTGTTTTCTACTTCTAGATCTATATTATCCAATGAACTAGCTGTATATAATTTATAAAACATACTTGGATATGGTCGACCTTGTGTGACTAAAATATATAAACAACAAAATTAGGTTTTAATATAAGTTCATACTCGGGTATATAATTTTGAAATTTCTTCATGAAATTAACTTCTTTCAATACAATTTGTCATTTAAGTAGAAACCAAACATGATACAACTATGGTAATTATAGTGTTGAACCTGAGAATGTAATTGTAAAAAACTATAAATTATAATTACCTAATGCTAATTCCATCATAATAAAAAATACAAATAAAATAGTAGATTTTTTCATATTGTACTAATGAATTCTTGTTATTCTGAAAAAAACTTCTACGATAGACAACCTTAAAATGTACAGAGAAAAATGTAAATGTACACATAACATACATTTTTTAGCAAGATTTACACTATGTGTAGTAACAGATTTATTAAAGTATGACGCAAACGGTCATGTTATTCGTAAAAAACAAAACAATACATGTTTCCAAAAAACCTGTGAGATGGAGCAAACCTTACGTTAGCAATAAACATTTTCGGTTAACGTTAAAAAATAATAATTTCCCTATATTTAAAATATTCCAATGAAACACATATAATCGGTGTATTTCTCATAATTCATTTATAAAACTGCATACATTGATTAATATATTTTACTGATATATACTATTGTAACACACACTCTAACAGTCTCTGTTTATTGAAGTTTTAAGTTCAGGGTAGAAAGAATTAGGGTGGAGTGAAGTATTATTTTTATCTGAGCGTATTTTCTAACCACAGTTTCCCTCCCATCCTAACTTTTAAAATTATATAACTTTAAAATGTATTATCCAAAATTGGTTGGTCGACCAGTCAACATTTTTAGTATATTAATTCCAATTCAAAAATTAAAGAAATGTATGCGTAACCATTTAAGTTTTAAAAGTTTTTATCAACAAAATTAAGTAGGTAGGGGGGTAAACACAAATTATAAGAAATGGAGATCAAATTGTATAAAAACATTATGAAAAAATAAAATTCAATTATTTTTTAAGCCAGTGAGATATTGAGTGTTTCACGATAAGATGACCATTCTGTATATCAAATGTAGATTATTTTATTTTAGGTCCAACTAAACCTATAGTTAATATTAGAGCACAGTACATTTCTAGTTGGACTAATTGAAAAGTTGGTCCAATTAATAGTACTGATATTATAAGAGCTAAATATGCTTTATTTAGTTGGCTCAACTATTTATTTATTTATTCCACCTAGAAATGTATTGTACTCCTATATTATCCGACAGATCAAGTTGGACCAACCATGTATTTATTTCTGTGTAGGGAAGTGGTATAAAATCAATAGTAAAAATAGAATATAGCAATATTTTTTTTAAAAATAATTGTATAATTTAGTTTTCCTTTTAAAAAACATTTACAATTACTTAATTTGGAAATATTTTGGGACGCAAAAAATTTAAACGAATATAGTGTACATTATTTAACAACAGTTATTTAAGCTATATTGAAACAGATTTATTAAAGTATGACGAAAATGGCAATAGGTGATCCAACTAAATATTTGGTTGGGCCAACTATTTAATTATTTTTTTATATATTTTTCGATAAATTAAGTATGACCAACTTTGTACTTTTTCTGTTTTGGAGGGCGTTATACAAATCAATAGTAAAAATATATTATATTTCTCTTTATGTCCTATAAAGATTATTCATTATAAATATGCACTATTTTTCTTAAAATAATTGTAATTTTTAATTTTCTCTTTAAAAACATTTACAATTACTAAATTTTAAAGTATTTTCGGGTCGAAAAAAATTTAAACGAATATACTGTATATTATTTAACAATATTTATGTAAATTATATTGAAACAGTTTTATTAAAGTATGACGCAAATGGCAATGTTGTTGTAAAAAACTGAACGTTCATGTTTCTAAAAAGCACTTCAGCTGGATAAAATATTTCGTTAGCTATATACAATTTTGGTTATCGTTGTAAAAAGTAATTGTCCAATATTTCAAATAATTCACATATTTTTTGAACATATTAGGTCAAAATATTTGAAATGTTAATTACCGAACCTCAAATCAGAAAATCATTGATGAATAATCTTCTTATTAAAAGCAACCCATTCAAATAACAAAATATATTGTGCACTTTTGTTAGCTATAAAATTGAGTAATTAAGTAACTCTCCTAAAAATTCATAGTTGATCCGACTAAATCTATGGTTAATATAAGGGCACAATACATTTCTAGTTGCAAAGATTTAATGAATAGGTGGTCTAACTAAAAGTATGGTTATTATAGTGGCACAATAAATATCAATTTAAAATAATAAAATATGAAGTTTTGTAATTAAGTAAAAATACAAAGTTATTCCAACTAAAAGTATAGTTATTAGAGGGGCACAAAAATTATCTAGTTGAAATAACAAAATAAATAGGTGATCTAACTAAATATTTGATTGGGCCAACTATTTATTTATTTTTTTATATATTATCTGATAGATTATGTTGGACCAGCTATGTACTTTTTTTCTTTAGGAGGGTATTTTACAAATCAACAGTAAAAATATATCATATTTATTTTGTATGTTCTATACAGATAATTTATTAGGAACTATTTTTCTTAAAATAATTGTAATTTTTAATTTTCTCTTTAAAAACATTTACGATTACTAAATTTTAAAGTATTTTCGGGTCGAAAAAAATTTAAACGAATATAGTGTACATTATTTAACATAATTTATTTAAATTATATTGAAAAGCTATATTTTTAAAAAGCACTTCAGCCGGAAAAATATTTCGTTAGCTATATACAATTTTGGTTATCGTTGTATAAAATAATTTTCCAATATTTCAAATATTTCACATATTTTTTTAACATTATAGGTCAAAATATTTAATATAATTATATACTGAACCTCATATCAGAAATTTCTTGATGAATAAATTTCTAATTAAAAACAACCCGTTCAAATAACAAAATTAATTGGGCACAAGATGTGCCTCGTGTTAAGTATAATTAAGAGACAACTAAGGTACCCTTGATCTATGTTTAATAATTGTTTAACAAATCTAATATAATATAACGAATTATTCCTTTGAAAAAATAAGTATTAATACTTATTACATCATATATGATTTTAACAATATTTATATAGATATATAATTACAAAAAAACATAAATTTGACAAAATAAATATTACCTCTTAGATTAAGAAGTTCTTTTTAGTTTTTACATGCGAAAATTCGAATATTCGAATTATTCGAATTATTCGAATTATTCGATTACTATTCGAATATTCTAATTATTTTCATATGAATAGTATTATTCGATTATTCGAATAATTCGTAAAATAGAAAAATTCGATTCGAGGTCTTCCTAGTTTTCTCTTTAAAAACATTTACAATTACTTAATTTGGAAATATTTTGGGTCAAAAAATATTTAAACGAATATAGTGTACATTATTTAACAATTGTTATTTAAACTATATTGAAACAGATTTATTAAAGTATGACGCAAATGGAAATGTTGTTGTAAAATAACAGAATGTTCATTTTTCTAAAAAACACTTTAGCCGGAAAAAAATATTTCGTTAGCTGTAAACAATTTTGGTTATCATTGTATAAAATAATTGTCTAATATTTCAAATATTTCACATATTTTTTTAACATTATAGGTCAAAATATTTAATATAATAATATACCGAAGTTTAAATCAGAAAATCATTGATGAATAACTTTCTTATGAGAAGCAACCCGTTCAAATAACAAAATATCTTGGACACAAGATGTGCCTCGTGTTAACTATACATTTATGTAATTAAGTAAATCTTCTAAAGATACAAAGTTGGTCCAACTAAAAGTATAGTTATTAGAGGGCACAATAAATATCACAATAATAAATATTATTGCAAATATTAATATTACAACGACAATGCCATTTGCGTCATACTTTAATAAAACTGTTTCAATATAATTTAAATAAATTATGTTAAATAATGTACACTATATTCGTTTAAATTTTTTTCGACCCGAAAATACTTTAAAATTTAGTAATCGTAAATGTTTTTAAAGAGAAAATTAAAAATTACAATTATTTTAAGAAAAATAGTTCCTAATAAATTATCTGTATAGAACATACAAAATAAATATGATATATTTTTACTGTTGATTTGTAAAATACCCTCCTAAAGAAAAAAAGTACATAGCTGGTCCAACATAATCTATCAGATAATATATAAAAAAATAAATAAATAGTTGGCCCAATCAAATATTTAGTTAGATCACCTATTTATTTTGTTATTTCAACTAGATAATTTTTGTGCCCCTCTAATAACTATACTTTTAGTTGGAATAACTTTGTATTTTTACTTAATTACAAAACTTCATATTTTATTATTTTAAATTGATATTTATTGTGCCACTATAATAACCATACTTTTAGTTAGACCACCTATTCATTAAATCTTTGCAACTAGAAATGTATTGTGCCCTTATATTAACCATAGATTTAGTCGGATCAACTATGAATTTTTAGGAGAGTTACTTAATTACTCAATTTTATAGCTAACAAAAGTGCACAATATATTTTGTTATTTGAATGGGTTGCTTTTAATAAGAAGATTATTCATCAATGATTTTCTGATTTGAGGTTCGGTAATTAACATTTCAAATATTTTGACCTAATATGTTCAAAAAATATGTGAATTATTTGAAATATTGGACAATTACTTTTTACAACGATAACCAAAATTGTATATAGCTAACGAAATATTTTATCCAGCTGAAGTGCTTTTTAGAAACACGAACGTTCAGTTTTTTACAACAACATTGCCATTTGCGTCATACTTTAATAAAACTGTTTCAATATAATTTACATAAATATTGTTAAATAATATACAGTATATTCGTTTAAATTTTTTTCGACCCGAAAATACTTTAAAATTTAGTAATTGTAAATGTTTTTAAAGAGAAAATTAAAAATTACAATTATTTTAAGAAAAATAGTGCATATTTATAATGAATCATCTTTATAGGACATAAAGAGAAATATAATATATTTTTACTATTGATTTGTATAACGCCCTCCAAAACAGAAAAAGTACAAAGTTGGTCATACTTAATTTATCGAAAAATATATAAAAAAATAATTAAATAGTTGGCCCAACCAAATATTTAGTTGGATCACCTATTGCCATTTTCGTCATACTTTAATAAATCTGTTTCAATATAGCTTAAATAACTGTTGTTAAATAATGTACACTATATTCGTTTAAATTTTTTGCGTCCCAAAATATTTCCAAATTAAGTAATTGTAAATGTTTTTTAAAAGGAAAACTAAATTATACAATTATTTTTAAAAAAAATATTGCTATATTCTATTTTTACTATTGATTTTATACCACTTCCCTACACAGAAATAAATACATGGTTGGTCCAACTTGATCTGTCGGATAATATAGGAGTACAATACATTTCTAGGTGGAATAAATAAATAAATAGTTGAGCCAACTAAATAAAGCATATTTAGCTCTTATAATATCAGTACTATTAATTGGACCACCTTTTCAATTAGTCCAACTAGAAATGTACTGTGCTCTAATATTAACTATAGGTTTAGTTGGACCTAAAATAAAATAATCTACATTTGATATACAGAATGGTCATCTTATCGTGAAACACTCAATATCTCACTGGCTTAAATAAGAATTGAATTTTATTTTTTCATAATATTTTTATACAATTTGATCTCCATTTCTTATAATTTGTGTTTACCCCCCTACCTACTTAATTTTGTTGATAAAAATTTTTAAAACTTAAATGGTCACGCATACATTTCTTTAATTTTTTAATTGGAATTCATATTCTAAAAATGTTGACTGGTCGACCAAACAATTTTGGATAATACATTTTAAAGTTATAAAAGTTTAAAAGTTAGGGTGGGAGGGAATTTGTGGTTAGAAAATACGCTCAGATAAAAATAATACTTCACTCCACCCTAATTCTTTCTACCCTGAACTTTAAACTTCAATAAACAGAGACTGTTAGAGTGAGTGTTACAATAGTATATATCAGTAAAATATATTAATCAAATTGATTCAATAACTTTCTGACTTGAGGCTCGGTACAAAAATATATTTAACATTATAACCTATTGTGTTCGAAAAATATCAGGAATATTTGAAATATTGGACAATTGTTTTATACAACGATAACCAAAATTGTTTATAGCTAACGAAATATTTTTCCCGACCGAAGTGTTTTTTAGAAACATGAACATTCTGTTATTTTACAACAACATTGCCATTTGCGTCATACTTTAATAAATCTGTTTCAATATGAAACAGAAATAACTATGTTAAATAATGTACACTATATTCGTTTAAATTTTTTGCGTCCCAAAATATTTCCAAATTAAGTAATTGTAAATGTTTTTTAAAAGGAAAAAAAAAATTACAATTATTATAAAAAAAATAGTGCCCTATTCTATTTTTACTATTGTTTTTATTTTACTCAGAAAAAAATACATGTTTGGTTCAACCTAATCTGTCGGATAATATAGGAACAAAATACATTTCTAGGTGGAATATATAAATAAATAGTTGGCCCAACTAAATATGCCCTTATAATAACAATACTATTAATTGGACCAACTTTTTAATTAGTCCAACTAGAAATGTATAGTGCTTTCATACTAACCATAGATTTAGTTGGATTCAGAATGGTCATCTTATGGTAAACTACTCAATATCTCACTGGCTTAAAAAATAATTGAATTTTATTTTTTCATAATGTTTTTATACAATTTGATCTCCATTTCTTATAATTTGTGTTTACCCCCCTACCTACTTTATTTTGTTGATAAAAACTTTTAAAACTTAAATGGTTACGCATACATTTCTTTAATTTTTGAATTGGAATTAATATACTAAAAATGTTGACTGGTCGACCAACCAATTTTGGATAATACATTTTAAAGTTATAAAATTTTAAAAGTTAGGATGGGAGGGAAACTGTGGTTAGAAAATACGCTCAGATAAAAATAATACTTCACTCCACCCTAATTCTTTTTACCCTGAACTTAAAACTTCAATAAACAGAGACTGTTAGAGTGTGTGTTACAATAGTATATATCAGTAAAATATATTAATCAATGTATGCAGTTTTATAAATGAATTATGAGAAATACACCGATTATATGTGTTTCATTGGAATATTTTAAATATAGGGAAATTATTATTTTTTAACGTTAACCGAAAATGTTTATTGCTAACATAATGTTTGCTCCATCCAACAGGGTTTTTGGACACATGTACTGTTTTGTTTATTCACAAACAACATTGCCGTTTGCATCATACTTAAATAAATCTGTCACTATACACATGGTATAAATCTTGCTAAAAAATGTATGTTATGTACATTTACATTTTCACTGTTCATGTTAAGGCTGTGTATCGTAGAGTTCATCGTCTATTGTAGAAGCTTTTTTCGGAATAACAAGAATTCATTAGTACGAGATGCAAAAATCTACTATATATTTTATATTTTTCATTATGATGGAAATAACAATGGGTAATTATTATTTATAGTTTTTTTACAATACATTCTCAGGTTCAACACTATAATTATCATAAATATTTGGTTTCTACTTCAATGAAAAATTGTGTTGAAAGAAGTTAATTTCATGAAGAAATTTCAAAATTATATACCCGAGTATGAACTTATATTATAACCTAATTTTGTTGTTTATATATTTTAGTCACACAAGGTCGACCATATCCAGGTATGTTTTATAAATTATACATAGCTATGCATTTTATATACGTTTTTATAAGTTTTCGAATTATCTTGTATATTTTTAATGGTTTATTGTATAATATGACCGTGTAGTAATATAGACCTAAAAGATTGTTTTCGTCAGTAAATCAATTTTTTAATTTTTTAATTTTTGTCCTTATCGTACAAATTGATTATCAAATTTTTAATTTTTTCCTTTACTCTTTTTTTTAATCATTTTTTATAATATCTTCGGGAAAGAGAAATATTTGTTTAAAATTAGTATTTTATGTTAAATGATTGATTTTTTTTCAAGTCCAGAAAGTCATTAATTTGAGTTAATAATCTAAAAATTTTACTTTTTGGTGTTGCCCAATATTTGAGAATTTTTAAAAAGCTGCATAGTAAATTCGAATACAGGAGAAAAAAAGATCACACTAATCAAAAAAGTTGAAATAACTGTGTAAAATTAAGATTTTTCACATTCATTTAAAGTTAACAAAACATTAATTTGAATTTGGAACCTGTTGTTTTAGGTGTTAAGCCGAGAGATGTCGAAGTAGGTCAGTATAGACTAAGGAGTTTGTAGTTCATATATTTTAAGATTTATTTGAAAACAAATTTAATTCTTTAGTAGCATACATATTACTCTTCATTGCTAAAAACAAAATTATTATATGACAGAAAATGAAAGATTTTTCACATTCATTTTTTAAGTTACCATAACATTAATTTGATTTTGGAACCTGTTTTTTTAGGTGTTGAGCCGAGAGAGGTCGTAGTAGGTCAGTATAGACTAAGGAGTTTGTAGTTCATATATTTTAAGATATATTTGAAAATAAATTAAACTTTTTAGTAGTATACATATTACACTACATTGGTGAAAACTATATTATATATTATAAAACAGAAAATGAATAAAGACTTTTTACATTAATTTAAAGTTGTTAAAACATTAATTTGTTGGTTAGGTGATGAACCGGAAAATGTCCAATTAGGTTAGTATAATCTAAGGAGTTAGTAGTTCATATATTTTAAGATTTATTTGAAAACAAATTTAATTCTTTAGTAGCATACATATTACTCTTCATTGCTGAAAACAATATTTTATGACAGAAAATGAAAGATTTTTCACATTCATTTAAAGTTACCATAACATTAATTTGATTTTGGAACCTGTTGTTTTAGGTGTTGAGCCGAGAAAGGTCGAAGTAGGTCAGTATAGACTAAGGAGTTTGTAGTTCATATATTTTAAGATTTATTTGAAAACAAATTTAATTCTTTAGTTGCATACATATTACTCTTCATTGCTAAAAACAAAATTATTATATGACAGAAAATGAAAGATTTTTCACATTCATTTAAAGTTACCATAACATTAATTTGATTTTGGAACCTGTTGTTTTAGGTGTTGAGCCGAGAAAGGTCGAAGTAGGTCAGTATAGACTAAGGAGTTTGTAGTTCATATATTTTAAGATTTATTTGAAAACAAATTTAATTCTTTAGTAGCATACATATTACTCTTCATTGCTAAAAACAAAATTATTATATGACAGAAAATGAAAGATTTTTCACATTCATTTAAAGTTACCATAACATTAATTTGATTTTGGAACCTGTTTTTTTAGGTGTTGAGCCGAGAGAGGTCGTAGTAGGTCAGTATAGACTAAGGAGTTTGTAGTTCATATATTTTAAGATATATTTGAAAATAAATTAAACTTTTTAGTAGTATACATATTACACTACATTGGTGAAAACTATATTATATATTATAAAACAGAAAATGAATAAAGACTTTTTACATTAATTTAAAGTTGTTAAAACATTAATTTGTTGGTTAGGTGATGAACCGGAAAATGTCCAATTAGGTTAGTATAATCTAAGGAGTTAGTAGTTCATATATTTTAAGATTTATTTGAAAACAAATTTAATTCTTTAGTAGCATACATATTACTCTTCATTGCTAAAAACAAAATTATTATATGACAGAAAATGAAAGATTTTTCACATTCATTTAAAGTTACCATAACATTAATTTGATTTTGGAACCTGTTGTTTTAGGTGTTGAGCCGAGAGAGGTCGAAGTAGGTCAGTATAGACAAAGGAGTTACTTTGTTTTATTACATTTTATTTATATAATTTAATTCAAATTTCTTACATTAACTAAATTTGTATAACCTATTGGAATAGATTGTATACTGACAACTATCCCAATAGGTCAGTATAAACTAAAGAATTAGTTGTTAATATATATATATATATATATGTATCTATACATACACAAATATAGTGTTTAAGGATTGAAATCATTATTTGTATTATTCCGAGACAGCCGAACGAAAAAGTGGTTGTCATTCATATTTTATACGCTATTTCATAATAAATAAGTTTATTGGAATTCCACTTATTTTTCTATATTTATTGATAAAAAACATTGATAAAAAATGCCAGGGGGTCAAATAAGGTGGTCATTTCACTAAAATTTCAAGTTATTTCAAATCTTCCAAAATAAATTGAGTAATTTATACACTGTTGTTAAGTACCTTTACTATGACTCAAAATTAAAAAATTAAATAAATCAGTACTTTTTTTACAATATGCTTTTCTAAAAAATAGTAAAAAAGTGAATTTAAAAGTAAAAAATAATTTTACTACAAGACCAATTTATCAATCAATTGTAATCATTTTTTTAAAAAGTCAATGTCGTTGAAACGTTAACGTGATCATATGAAAACACATAACAATATTGATTTACATTGTTTGCTTTTTTTACTTAGGTAACATTATAAAAACTAATTCTATTTAAGCTATGAATTAATCAAGTTTATATTTTTTTTTTTACAGAATAGGCCCAGGAATGACAACAATCCAAATTGCAGACATATTCAGTCATAAATACAGCTTCTAAATAAATATAAATATAAAACATTTTAATTGTGTACCTAAACTATTACTAAACCAAAAACATGTATTTCACGAATTCACAATAAACTTCTACTATCTGGAAAATGAAAAAAATCCTGTTTTGCATTGGTACAAACTTGGTTACTATATTTTCACTCGATTTTATTATTGTAGCTTTGTTTAAGTAAAATGTGTATATAGTTCTTTTATTTTTATAGCCCATGACAATATTTTGCATTATCTTTTCACAATTGATTTAGTGTATATGTTATAATTTTTAGAAAACTCGTGTGGTCATGCCGTGACATGACCGTGATATACATTCGTATTTTTTTAAGTTAACCAGGAAAGGTATAAATCCATTGATACTTATTTTAGATGGCTAACGAACAGTTCTTCCTACTAAATGATAATAGTTAACATTTTAAAATAATTTTATTTTTCACTGTTCAATAGAGTAGTATCGATTTTAAAAAAATTAGCAAAATTTATAGTTTTAACATTTTTTAGGGTGAAGCTAATACTAAAATTATACTTGAATAAATAATAAAATAGTAATTAAATATTGATGTTGAATTTCAACAAAAATTAAAAAATAAATAGTTCTGATTTTGGCTATTTATATTCAGTGTTTCAGATATTTAAATATTAATAATTTATTTAAATAAAAAAATAGTTTAAATAAAAATTATTTGAAATTAATATTTTATTTTTATGTTTTAAAAAATCCCAATGTCTTAAATCATATCTCATAAAAAAATCATAATAGTCAGTATTAATAAGCGTCTAATTTAGTTCAGGCTGCATCAACAGCAGCTCAAAAAAAATATATGTACGTAATAAAATAAATATTAAATAGTAAGTGAAAAAAATAGTTAAGCAATTTTTTAGATTTTTGATTACTACTTATAAAAACGGTCTAAGAACACAAATTGTTGAACGCCAGAATAATATCTAAAGTAATCTACTGTAATTATATTTTTGATTCATTTCAGTATCTGTCCCAAGTCGATGTAATGTATACAGACTTTAAAATAGCTTTTGATTCAGTGAATCATGACGTTCTTATTCTTGTTCTTAGACAATCTGGATTTGGTGAGCCTCTGCTGTCCTGGTTTAGGTCATATCTTAAAGACAGATATCAGTGGGTTAAGGTGTTTGGCATTAAGTCCAAACTATTTCTTTCTCTTCTGGGGTGCTATAAGGAGGTCATTTGTCTCCCTTACTCTTCTCCTTATTTATAAACAGTGTTAATCGAGTTTTGCGCCACTGTCGCTTCCTCTGTTTTGCGGATGACATCAAATTATATATGCGAGTATGTAATATTGAGGATTGTCTTAAATTGCAAGCTGACTTTGACAGCTTTTCTAAATGGTTAAGTGCATTGGGTTTATCCCTTAATCTTTCAAAGTGTAAGGTTTTTACATTTTCTAGGACCCTATCTCCAGTTGTTTTTTCATATAGGCTTGGTATAAACGAAATTACACGAGAATCCGATTATGTTATGGATCTTGGCTTAAAGTTTAGCTATAACCTTGACCCTAGACCACATATTGAATATGTGTGCTGTAAGGCATTTAAAACACTTAGTTTTGTTATGAGGTTGGCAAAAGACTTTAAGCTAAGTATGTCTGTTAGTTACCTACTTAAAATTACTTGTCCGCCACACGATTATAACCCTGTAGCTAATATACTTGGCCTACCTTCCTTAGCTGAGTGGAGACGCACTGCTGGCATTAGGTTTATTGATGGGTTGTTAAATGGTAAAATTGAATCGTCTGCAATTGTCTCAATACTCTGTTTTAAAGCGCCTCAGCGTTCATCTCGAACTACTGCTCCTTTTTACGTCCCACGTGCCACCACTAATTATTTAGCAAATGAACCATTACGACGGCTAATGCAAAATGCCAAAGTGCATCCTATTTGATGTTAAATATGTTAAGTTTAGTTTATAAATTGCTGTTGAATTGTTCTTTAATGTTTACTTCACTAATGTACAAATATGCATGTTTATATGTAAAAAGGGCCCAGCCCGTATACAATAATAAAAATAAAAAATAAATAGTATAAGATGTGCATAAATATTTTATGTCAATAATGTATATACATTTAAAATGTTAAGTCACACAAAGTAGCTCCAGGTGTATAAATCTAAAAATGTATTGTTTTTAGATCTAAATAATTGGTATTCAGTATATCAAATGTATTATTAATATTATTTTAATAACAACGCACATTTCTTAATTAATCCATGTAGTAATATTATTGTTCCATAGGTAAATACATATTATTCTACTAAATAATAATTTTAAAAAATACTTCTTAAAAAACAATTTACCCGAAAAGTGGAATCAGATACAAGATTGGAAAAATTAAAATATGTATATGTGTATCAATTTCAAAAAATATTATAAAACAAACGATAGTTTCAACTCTTATGATAACTTGCCTACAATAATATCCAAATTTTACAGTAATGCTTAAGTTAAAACATTAAAACCACAAATTAAGTCACGAAATAATTATAAGAACTCCAAACAGATAGGTACTTGATAGTGATCATATATACCTATATAAAAGTAATAATAAGTTATAATTGTAGACAACTGGCGAACAGAATCATTTGGTAGATATAAGTAGGGTGGAGCGAATACTTAATTAACTACTTAACATTTAATGTTTATAAATATGAACTTTGTATTTCTAGGAGAGTAACTTAATTACTCAATTTCGTAGCTAACACAAAGTACATCTTGTGTCAAATATGTTTTGTTATTTCAATGGGTTGCTTTACATAACAAATTTATTCAATAACTTTCTGACTTGAGGCTCGGTACAAAAATATATTTAACATTATAACCTATTGTGTTCGAAAAATATCAGGAATATTTGAAATATTGGGCAATTGTTTCATAGAACGATAACCAAAATTGTTTATAGCTAACGAAATATTTTTTCCGACCTAAGTGTTTTTTAGAAACATGAACATTCTGTTATTTTACAACAACATTGCCATTTGCGTCATACTTTATAAATATATAAATATGTGAAATATTTGAAATATTGGATAATTATTTTATAATTATTTTATACAACAATAACCAAAGTTGTTTATAGCTAACGAAATATTTTTTTTCGGCTAAAGTGCTTTTTAGAAACATGAACGTTCTGTTATCTTACAAATAACATTGCCACTTGCGTCCTACTTAAATGAAACTGTTTCAATATAGTTTATATACCATTTGTTAAAAATCGTATACTGTATTCGTTTAATTTTTTTTCGAT